>NC_090374.1:56850396-57042896 GCF_036365525.1 Heterodontus francisci
TACAATGGGCATACTGATATACTTATATACTTAATGAATGTTATGTAGATAATCATTCCTTGTGGGATAATGTACAGAGGGGGGAGGGTTCAGGTGAAGGTAGATTTAGAAATCCAAAGAGAAAAGTCAGGACAATAGAACAGTGTAGCTCTGTGGGTAAAGACGAGCAGAGTAGGGCAGGAAGGGACAGAGAGTTTTAAGGGTTATAGTGCATCAGCGAATAAGGTCCATGCAAAGATTAGCAGTTTTTAAAAAAAAAAGGCTCTTTATCTGAATATGTGAAGCATCGCAATAAAATAACTGAACTAGTGTCACTAATAGAGATAAATGCTTTCGATCTAATCGCCATTACAGAGACATGGTTACAAGGTGACCAAGCTTGGAAAATAAATATTCCAGGGTATACAACATTTCAAAAAGAAGACGGATTGCAGAAAGAGGAGGAGTAGCCCTGATCGTAAAGGATGACATACGGACAGTTATGAGAAAGGATCTTGGCTCAGAAAGTCAGGAAGTAGAATCAGTATGCATGGAGATAACGAATAGCAAAGGTCAGGAATGCTGGTGGGAGTAGTTTATAGGCCTACTAACAGTAGATATACTATTGAACATAGCATTAGCACAACATAATTGCCTTTGTTACAAGCGTAAATGTAATAATTGTGGGGAACTTGAATCTTCACATACTGGACCGATCAAATTGGCAAAGGTGGTCTGGAAGATGAGCTTGTAGAATGCTTTTGTGACAGTTTCCTGGAACGATATGTTGTGGAACCAGCTAGGGATAAAGCTGTTTTAGATCAAGTATAGTGCAATGAGACAGGGTTAATTCGTAATCTCGTAGTAAAAGATCCACTGGGGAAAAGTGATCATAATACTATTGAATTCCATATTAGGTTTGAAAGCGATATACTCCAGTCCCAAACATGAATCTTAAACTTAAACAAAACCAATTACTTAGGTATAAGGGGAGAATTGGCTAAGGTTGATTGGATATACAGACTAAAAGGTATGTTAGTAAATAAACAGTGGGAAACATTTTAAAGAAACAATTCAAAATGTTCAATGAAAGTACATTCCATTCCAAATCAAAAACGTAGCAAGAACGATCCATCTATGGCTTATTAAGGAAGTTAAGGCTGGTATTAGATTAAAAGAGTATCAAAAAGCTGATGTAAAGGAAAAATAAATATGGGAGTAAACTAGCCAGGAATATAAAAACAGATTATAAGAGCTCTTACAAGTATAAAAAAGATTAGCTAAAGTAAACATTGGTCCCTTAGAGGCAGAGACCGGAGAAATTATCATAGGAAATGAAGAAATGGTAGAGGCATTGAACAATTATTTTGTGTCTGTCTTCACAGCAAAAGACTTAAGTTACATACCAGAAATAGAGGGTAACCTAGGGGCTAAAAAAGAGTGGGGAAATTAAGGTAATTGATATCAGCAGAGAAAAACTGCTGGAGAAACTTAAAGTACTAACATCTGACAAATAGCCAGGACCTGATGGCCTTCAACCTGAGGTTCTAAAAGCAGTGGCTGCAGAGATGTGGATGTGCTGGTTATGATTTTCCAAAATTCCCTAATTCTGGAACATTCCTAGTGGATTGAAAATTAGCAAATGTAACACCAAGAAAGAAAGATGGAAAACAAGCCTGTTAGCCTAACATCAATTGTCCGGAAAATGTTAGAATCTATTCAGGAAGTCTTAACAATGTTCAGACAAAGTCAATGTGGTTTTACAAAAGGGAAATAGTATGACAAATTTATTTAAGTTTTTTGAGGATGTAACTAGGAGGGTAGATCAAGGGCAACTAGTAGATGTAGTATACTTGGATTTCCAAAAGGCATTCAATAAGGTGCCACACAAAGGGTTAATATGCAAGATAAGGTTTCATTGCTTTTGGGGTTGTTGTGCCAGGCCCTCACCTGCTGAGAATTAGGCACATTAATTTTGTCATGAACATTGATTTTAAACTGTTACTGGAGTGAAGAAAGGACTTGTTAAACAGATCAGCCGTGGCTGGGAAAGACATTTACATATTAACAGACAGTGTTTGGAAGGACAAAGCAGCCATTCCCTGACGCATTCAACCCATAATGGACTTTTGATCACCAGGCATTGAAGGTGGGGGAGCTCACATTCCAGGTTGACTGCTAAGATGGCCGAATACACAAACGAACATGGTCAAACCAGCTAGTCACAGGACTAACCTGCTGGGCAACCTGAGCTTTTTGAATTTGTACTAACAGTTTGGGCAGAAAGCAGAATGCAGCTGGACTGAGAAGATCTCTCCTGTTTGCCTGCTCCCATCTCTTTCTCACAAGCCGCTGAATCCACTGCAGATACACGAACCCCAAGAGAGAGAAGTTTCCTACAGCGAACAAGGTTTCAGAAGAATACTAGGCCCCAACGAAAAGCAAGATCTACCTACAATCAAGGACTCTACAGTGAGCTCGAAGAACTGTAACAACTCTTCAGCTATTGCCTTAAACTTTTCCACTTTATTTTTCTTTTCTGTCTCTATTTGCATTTGTGTATCATCTATGCATGCTAGCGTGGGCGTGTCGTGTATCCGTAGGCGTTAACCGAATTAGAGTTTAAGTTTATTAAATTTCAACTTTTCTTCCTTAAACCTAAGCCTGTTTGTGCTGGTTTCTTTGCTTTGTAATTGGAAAGCGGTGAACAAGGATTCGCCAAGGGAGAGCTGAATACACGGTGTGTTTAATGCTAAACCCTGTTACAGGTGAAGACCAGGTGAAGGCTGAGAGGGACTTTTAGACCTCTTTCTCACCTAGTCATAACAGGGGTAATATATGAGGATGGAAAGGACAGGAAGCAGAGAATAGGGATGATGTAACTAGTGGAGTGCTACAAGGACCGGTGCTGGGACCTGAGCTATTTACAATCTATTAATGACTCAGACGAAGAGACAGAGAGTAATGTATCTAAGTTTGCTGACAATACCAAGATTGGCGGGAATGCAAACTGTGAGGAGGACACACAGTGCTGCAAAGGGATAAAGACAGGTTAACTGAATGGGCAACAAGGTGGCAGATGGAGGATAATGTAGGGAAGTGTGAAATTATTCACTTTGGTAGTAAGTATAGAAAAACAGAATATTTTTCAAAGGCATGAAACTTGTAAATGATGTTGAGGACTTGGATGTACTTGTACAAGGAACACAGAAAATTAGCATGCAGGTACAGCATGTAATTAGGAAGACAAATGGGATGTTGTCCTTTATTGCAAAGGGATTGGAATACAAGAATAAACAGGTCTTGCTATAATTGTACAGAGCTTTGGTGAGACCACACCTGGAATACTGTGTGCATCTAGTCTCCATATTTAAGGAAGGATATACTTGCACTGGAGGTGGCAACAGGAAGGGTTCACTAGATTGGTCCCTGGAATGAGAGGGTTATCCTATGATAGGCTGAGTAAATTGGGTCTATACTCTCTGGAGTTTACAAGAATGAGAGTTGATATCATTGAAACATGCAAGATTCTGAGAGGGCTTGACAGGGTAAACAATTAAGACATCGTTTCCCTTGTCTGGGAAATCTAGAGCTTGGGGGCACAGTCTCAGGATTAGGGGCCGATCATTTAGGACTGAGATGAAAATAAATTATTTTCACTTAGAGGGTTGTGAATCTTTGGAATTCTCTACCCCAGAGGATTGTGGATGCTCCATCGGTTATGTATTAATTAAGGCTGAGATGGACAAATTTTTGGTCTCAGGAAATCAAGGGATATAGGGAGTGGGTGGGAAAGTGGAGTTGAGGCAGAAGATCAGTCATGGTCGTATTGAATGGCGGAGCAGGATCAACAGGCTACTCATAGAGTCATAGAGTTATACAGCACAGTAACAGGCCCTTTGACCCATCGTGTCTGTGCCGGCCAAGCAGCTATCTATTCTAATCCCATTTTCCAGCACTTGGCCTGTAGCCTTCTATGTTATGGTGTTTCAGGTGCTCATCTAAATATTTCTTAAATGTTGTGAGGGTTCCTGCCCCTACTACCCCTTCAGGCAGTATGTTCCAGGTTCTAACCACCCTCTGGGTGAAAAGATTTTTTCTCAAATCCTCTCTAAACCTCCTGCCGCTTACCTTAAATCTATGCCCCCTGGTTATTGCCACCTCCGCAAACGGAAAATGTTTCTTCCTGTCTATCCTATCAATGCCCCTCATAATTTTGTATATCTCAATCAGGTCCCCCCTCAGTCTGCTCTAAAGAAAACAACCCTAGCCTATCCAGTCTCTCTTCACAGCTGAAATGCTCCAGCCCGGGCAACATCCTGGTGAATCTCCTCTGCACCCTCTCCAGTGCAATCACATCCTTCCTATAGTATAGTGACCAGAACTATACACAGTATTCCAGCTGTGGCGTAACTAACGTTTTATACAGCTCCATCATAACCTCCCTGCTGTTATATTCTATGCCTCGACCAATAAAGGCCAGGATCCCATATGCCTTCCTGACCACCTTATCTACCTATGCTGCTGCCTTCAGTGATCTATGGACAAGTACACCAAGGTCCCTCTGACCCTCTGTACTTCCTAGGGTCCTACCATCCATTGTATATTCCCTTGCCTTGTTAGTCCTTCCAAAATGCATCACCTCGCACTTCTCAGGATTAAATTCCATTTGCCACTGCTCTGCCCATCTTACCAGCCCATCTATATTGTCCTGTAATCCAAGGCTTTCCTCCTCACTATTTACGACCCCACCAATTTTTGTGTTATCTGCGAACTTACTGATCATACCTCCTATATTCACGTCTAAATTATTAATGCACACTACAAACAGCTAAGGTCCCAGCACCGATCCCTGCGGTAAGCCAGTGGTCACTGGCTTCCACTCACAAAAACAACCCTTGACCATCACCCTCTGCCTCCTGCCACTAAGCCCATTTTGGATCCAATTTGCCAAATTGCCCTGGATCCCATGGGCTGTTACCTTCTTAACCAATCTCCCATGCGGGACCTTATCAAAAGCTTTACTGAAGTCCATGTAGACTACATCAACTGCTTTACCCTCATCTACACATCTAGTCACCTCCTCAAAAAATTTAATCAAGTTTGTTGGACACGATCTCCCCTGACCAAGTCATGCTGACTATCCCTGCCTCTCCAAGTGGAGATTAATACTGTACCTCAGAATTTTTTTGCTCCTGCTCCTATTTCCTATGTTCTTATGTGAGAATGAGGAAAGGTTAAGATTGACCTTGCTAGCTTGACCAAAAGCTTCAGAGAAAGGAAATTGCTAAAATTAAATGGGTGGATGCATGTCATCAGCTGTCTGATTGTACATGCATTCCTTTTTGTAAAACAAAGAAATTGTTCGGGTCCTAGAGGAGGGGCATGTCAAAAGGTAGTGCTTTGTACAGAATATGGAGGTCTTTGATTTAATTTCTTTTGAAATTTGATTGTACATATAACCTTTTCTTTAGAGAAGGGAATCTGTTAATTGTTCATCAATTGTGTTTCATTGTAGGCGGGTGGTGGGCATTAACTTGTGTTACAACTGACCGCTCCAGTCAAAGCCCCCAATCAAAATAAATGATTCTGATTGTGATGGGAGAAACGCACTGTTAATTCAGTCCTGTCCCTCCACAGATCGCCTAACATATTTTAAACTTTCCAAATTAACGACCCAGCCAAATTGTACCATTTATTAACCCTGAATGAGGCTAACCAAACCAGGTGTTTTTAAATCAACAAATAAACTATTGAATTAGAAAAATTAAATTCTTAAACACTACTAAGATATAAACAACATTTAAAATAGAAAAGATTTACAGTCCTTGCAAATTCACGCTGCTGGCGGAGTTGAAAAAGTCCAAGGTTGCTTGAAGTCCTCACAGCCATCCGATGGGGAGGAGAAAAGAGGTTCTTCAACAGTAGAACAGTCCATAGTCTAATTGCAGCAGTAAGTGATACTTTCCTTCCCCACTGATGAATTTCCACAATTAACGACTTGCAAACACTTTTTAAATTAATCAAGTTGGCTTTAGAATTTTTGAGGGATAAAACATTGTCACAGTCTAACTTCCCTTCCTTCAGTTTAAATTATCAGGGATCTCTGTTTTGGCTTGACTTTTTTAGAATTTTGAGAGATAATAAATAAACAGACTAAATTCTCTTCCTTCAGTTGAAATGGTCTGAGAGCTCTCCTTTCAGGTGCTAACACACAGCTGTCTGTCTGTGTCTCCTGTTAAAACAGACTGCTTGCACTATCAGCCAGTTCAAAATTGAATTGTAACAGATGTATCTCTCGATGCTCAGTCCATATGGCTATATCCAAGGCAAAGAGAACTCACCCTTTGAATCGCAGTCTCCGAATGGCTGTATCCAAGGCAACGTGAATACACCTTCTCGGTAACTCCTGAGGCCTGCTTGCTCTTAAAGCAGTACTGATCCTTTGCTGTTTTAAAGACGCACCACATATTTCCTGGAGAGAAAAATAAGACGGGATCATGACACTTGGGATTCACTTGTGCCTCAATTAATATGAACAGACTGAAACTGGTTGTTGGGTGAGGAGCTACATACTTGAAGGGCTGAATTTTATCCGGGTGCCGCGCTTTGCGGCGGCGCCCTTTAAACTCGGGAGTGCCCACATTTAGCGGCCGCCACAGAACCCCCGTGATATTACGCGCGGGGGTTCATTAACATCACTGCGCCAAGCCGTCCCGCCCATATAATGTGGGCAGAAGCAGGACATTCGGCGCAGTGAGGAACCCTTTGACAGCTGTGTAGCAGGTGCTGGGGCCCTATTTAAGGAATACCTAACTGACTGCTGAAAAGTGGGGCTGCTGTCAATCTGGTAGCAAAGCAGAAATTGCTGCAGAAATTCAGCAGGTCAGGCAGAATCTGTAGAAATAGAAGCAGAGTTAACTTGTCCAAGTTCACAGACCTGAAAGTTAACTCTGCTTCTCTCTCCACAGATGCTGCCTGCTGAGTTACCCCAGCACTTTCCGCTTTGCTGCCACATACTTATCCTGTTGTGTCCCAATGTCCTGTGAAGTTGCGATCCTCTTCTTCTACTCAGGTGTAACATTCCTTCTTGTAGGCATGCTGCACCTGGGTGAATAATCTTAATTTTGCACATTCCAGGATGTGAGACTTAAATACACTATAAAAGGTATTACAGAGGTTTACAGAGAACACACTGACACAAATGGGAATGCATGGGTGTCACAGCAATGTAAATATGTCTTTCAGTAAATGTTCCTCACCAACATGTGTGTCCTTTTCTCTGTGAATGATGTGTGCCAGCATGTAGCGCCAATGTCACAGCCCTTCAGGAGAGCCAACGTATGCAATAACATCATTGCTTTGTCACCATTACTCATGAGCATCTCCACGGATGCTGTCACATGGACATTGTCTTAATCAGCTGCTGCCTGTAATGGTATACACAGGGATGCTGTAGATGTGGACTGGTGCAGAACGGGTGAGCGAGAGTGATGTGTGGCTTGCAGAGCTCATGTCGGTTCCTATGGAGCAGACAGCCTTTGTCTGATAAGCCACTGCCGTACATCCTAGCTCACTGCTAACTCTGCGTGCAGAGCCTGGGTGCCATCTGTCCGCCCTGCGTCTTTCATGTTGTCGGTCCTCATAGTCCGAGAAGGAATCCTGTTGACGTCTGTCCTCATCATGCCAGGCCTGGCCCCTACTGGGGGCGTAGTTGTGCAGAACAGCAAAGAAAGGAGCTGGCCTTCTCGGCCTGTAGTACAGGGCATCACCCTATCCATCCAGGCATTGGAAGTGCTTTTTCAGCATGCCGATCTCCTGCTCAATGGTGGCTCTTATAGCTCAGTAGCTGGCGTTCTGTCTCTCCTCTTCAGCAGTGGTGGGGTCTCTCACTGGTGTCAGGAGCCATGTCTGCAAAGGATAGCCCTTATCTCCAAGAGCCCACCCCTCTATCTGAGCCGGTTTAGTGAGCAGCGGTGGCGGCTGGGACAGGCGCAGGTCCCAGGTGTCATGGCAGCTGCCTGAGAAGCGATCACAGATTTGCATGAAGCATCTGTGGTGATCTCGTACCAGCTTCACCTAAATTGAGAGGATTCCTTTAATGGTGACGTCTGCAGGTGGTAACCTGGTGGGAGGCCTGATGGCCACGTGAGTGCAATCTATAATCTTTACAACCTATGGTTCTTTGGCAATAGTGCCGAAACTGATGGCCCTCTGGGCCTGGCTGTGAGAGTCCGTCCTGAAGCGGACATACTCACTGGCCCTCCAGTGTAGGGCATCGGTGACCTCCCTGATGCAGCAGTACACTGCTGACTGTGTGACCCTACAAAGGTCTCTGGTGGGCCCCTGAAAAACTGCAGAGACGTCATGCCTGTGAACCACTGCCACTATGAAGACCAAAGGCATAGGATGTCCACTGTAGCCCGTGGACTGCAGGTGATCTTTGAGCAGGGCACAGAGATGTGTCACCACCCTCTCTACATGCACAATTGCCTCTGACACTGGTGCTCTGACATCCGTTGGCATGTCATGTGGGACCTGTAGATGCACGGCAATCATAATGGCGAGCTCCCCTTGGGGGCTGCTGCTCACGACCGGGGGCCTCTACGTGGATCACACCTGCCTGGTGATTTTGCCTCTTGCACATACGGATCCTCGGGAGCAGAGGATCTCTCAATGTAGGATGAGCCATACCTATTTCCATGTGATAAATAAAGTTGAACCCTTCATGTATTCGAAGGTTCCTAACAGGGCAGGGATTGGTGTTGGCGGGTACATCAGCTGCTTTCATGGATCAACTATGTGAACTGCCATGGCATTGCCCATCTTGGCCAAAACTGAGTGGCACAGCATAACCACATCAAGATCCTACCAGCTGAATCGATTGCCCCCACCATCCATATAACCTTAATGCTCCTACCCTTTCTGGCACCCTCCCCACACACACGGTGACTCGAGTGCCTCACAAACACAAATAAACGCAGAGCATGCACTGTTTACAGAGAGTGGGTACACAGTACCCACCTTCATGCCTGCAGAGCTTTCCATCCAGTAATCCCAGACCCCCTCCCTCCTCCCTTCCAGTTTGCAGAGTGAGACCCCTGAATATCCCCCTCCCTCCTCCCTTCCAGTATGCATACCGAGACCCCTGAATACAGAACTTACCTTCGCTGGCGACAACCTCTGCCTCTGAGGACCTGCCGGCTTTTCAAATCGTGAATGGGACGGCATGTGATGGCTGCCCATTCAGCGAAAAATCCAGACGTGTCCATGGAGACGGGCTGCATAATCTGCAGAAGTAAGTACTGTTTAACATATTCTAATTGGGGAGCTGCTGCTGTGTGGCAGGGGGGCTGCATTGAGGTCTCCCTGCCGCTGGTAATTTGCAGTGGGCCCTACTCGATGTCGTGGGTCGAGGCGGGCCTTTCCCTGCAGAATTTTACTGGCCCCTGCGATGTCGAGGGGCTGGTAAAATTCAGCCCCTAATGTTTCTTTCTGTGTGTAAATGCTTAAAAATGTGTAAGGATTGGTTCTAGTTCTATCTTTCATCTGGCTTTCTGGCATATAACAAGTGGGGCTAGTTTTCCTGGCTTTCCTCTGCTCTGGCGTTGGGCAGGTATAGTGCGTCTTGGCTGTGGCTGGTTTTATTTTCCCTGATAATTGAAATGACCCGGTGCTCCGTTAGTGTTAGCCCTTGGAAGGATCTTGTATTGGAAAACGGGAGTAAAATGGAATGCATCTATGGGCTTGGCTGCAGACTAAGTACCTTTTTCGTTGCTTTTGGAGAATAGCAACAAGAGGCAGATGGGTTTGAAAATTAGAGTTTGTTGAAAAAGAAATCGACAAGTATCTGAGGGCCGTGTTGCCAGGACCCTTTGGAGGGATCGATGACTCGAGGCCCCAGGTGGTCTTCTTTAAGAACCCCTAAAAATGAACGCTCAATTAATGGGAAGAGAGGAAATTGAAACTCGAGACGTGGGAAACATTCCCCTTCCTGCCTTGTTCACAAAAGCATTGTTGGGCCTGGAACTCTTGCAGTCCAAGCTCAGCCTCCTAGGGAAGCCTTAGAAAATCCTTTGACACTTTTAAGTTTATCAATCTTCCCGAGGTGGATGACTGGAATAACCTCATCTCATCTTTTGTGCCTGAAGAAAATAATTAAACCTGCCCCATTTGAATCCTCTCTTTTTACTGCTGCTTATAGTGCTACAAGGAAAGACGCGGACCAAACATTGTTTCTGATTTGTGAAAGAGCTGTAAGTAAGATACAAAGAGCCGATAAAATCTCTCTTCACACTTTTTTTTTAAGTTCAAGTACTCTCAATAGCTGATATTTGAATATACTTGAGAAGATGAAACTTCAATACTTTTGAGTTAAGTTCTTGTGTTTCTTTTGAATCTCTGAAACCAGATTGTCGGCTTCACACAATACTAAGTAACTTAACTTTTGCAAATTGCTTTATTTTAAAATATGTTTGTTTTCTCCGTGTTTCAGTTTTGTTTCTGCACAGATAAATGGGCAGCTAGACCTGTGCAATTCCTACTAATGTCTGAAAGGCACGGAACACAGCTGAAAGTCCAAGAGGAGGATGACATGTCAAGTGGAGATTTGGGTGATGGCCTTTGCAGGAAACCTGGTGGAATTTATGAACAGAAACGAGGTTCAGTTGCTGAGATTACGAGATCAAATCATGGATCAGATATCGATGACTTTGTTTCCAGTAGAAGTATAAATGAGGATGGAAAGAATGAGATTACTTGTTTCCGTTGGACCAAATATGGCAGCCTCTACAATTCATTCCATAAATTAACAACTTCTGATGGGACTACTACTAGCCGGCGGTCGAGCAGTAGTGGTAAACTTTATTTGGGTTTTTTAGTGTTGTGACACTTGTGCACATTGCAAACAGTGAAGATTAGGTTTGACAAATTGTGAAACTGTAATGTCTTTTAAATACTACATTTTTAAATGAAAGCATAGAACCTTAGGTATATTGATCATAGTATTTTTAAACCTCATTGATTTTTATCTTGGTTGAAAACCCTGTCTTGGTCCTTATTTGTGCTTCTTAACTTAAGTGAAATCATTTGACATCCCGAATCCTTATAAAGTGAGGTCACTTGTTCTAAGATTAGAGTGAAATCTGTCATTAAGGGGTGGGATGTAAGGTACAAAAAGGTGAAAAGCATATACACGTGTATAATCTGTGTGCTGATTATGAATTATGGTTAAGGATAATGGTGGAAAAATCCATGAAACAACGCAATGATCTCCTGTAAAATGCAATTTGAATTAGCAGGTGCACAGAGTACAAATCAAAGATTATTCTGTTGTTTTCAAGATTGTAAAGGAGGTTGATGCTGCTCAAAGTAAATTGTTCAGCATAGCACTAGGTGAAAATTTACAAGTTTTGAAATTAGGATTTTAGGGGTAAAATGGAAATTGAGCAGGACTATCTCACTTAAAGAGTAATATTCGTGGGATAAGTTATCAGCGAACCCTACTTAAGCAGAAATTTTAAATGGGTTTGAGAGTCAATTGGGCACATTTTAGAGAGAGATGGGATTGAGGGATATGGTGAGAAGGCAATTAGATGGGGTAAATTTATTTTAAAAGAAAGGGCAGGCCTCTAGGGCCCCATCACCTTTCCTCATTTGTAAAACTACAGAACATGATTTATCTCCATCTCACCTACCCCTGGTCTTCCCGATTAAATTATTCCACAACTCTTAAGTTTTGGGTAAAAAGGTTATCTTTGACTTTCTTCTAGTAACTTATTTTTACTTTGGGTCCCCTAGCATTAAACCCTTTACTCCAGTCTGAATACAGTGGAGGAACAAATTCTTGTCTTTGCTTTCCTCCCATTCTAGTAAACAGTTTAAAATGATGGGACATTGAGTACATTGCTAAAATAAAGAGAAGCATCTACTCACCTTGATTATTGAAAAATCATCAACTAACAAAATATAACTACTTATATAGTAACTAATATGGTACAACATCCCCAGCACTTCACAGAGCCATTATCAAACAAAATTAGACACTGTGCCATGTAAAGACATATTAGGGCAGATGACCAAAAGCTGGGTTAGGGAGATGGGTTTGAAGGAGCGGCCTAAAGGTTTAGGGAAGGAATTCCAGAGCTTAGGGCCTTGGCAGCTGAAGGCACAGCCACCAAAGGTGGGGCAATCAAAATTGGGGATGCTTAAAGTACAAATTAGGTGTGCGTGGCGTATACTAGATCATGCTTTCAAACGTTTTTTGAAGATTGGAGTTCCATTAATTATCTTCCAGTACAAGTTTATTTACAAACATTTCATAAAAATTGCACTTTAGAGTTGAACTGCAAAAGACAAACCAAAATACATAAAACTAACTCTTCCTTTTACTAGAAGGATTTGAAAATTAACTGACAAATAATAAAAGAATTAACCAACTTGCATTTATATAGCTTTTTTCACAACCTGAGAATGTACCAAACTGCTTTATAGACAATGAAGTACTTTTGAGGTGCAGCAAGTGTTTTAATGCACAAAATGCAGCAGCCAACTGGTGCACAGCAAGGTTCCAGAAACAAAAATTAATGAAATTACATCTGTTTTTAGATATTGCTTAAGGGATAAATGATGGCTAGGACAATATATATCATATTTAGCTAATGTTGAGTGCCAACCTTTTTGGTTTTAATTAATGCAAATGTGATGTATTAAATTTCTGAAACATACATTGTCCCTTCAGGTTCACAAGTTGAAATGTCAAATGAAGAACTAAAACTGAGGCTTCAAGAAGTTGTGGAGGTAATTTTTCAGTCGAGAATGGTAGTTTTTGTCTGTGAATATTTATATTTTAAATAGATGAATTCTTTACGCTAAGAACCTTTGGGTTCTTGTAAATAACAAACTATAAGCATGAAAGCAAACTTGTGAAATGTGGCGAAGCTGAGGCTGTAAGCAAAATTAATGAGTACAAAATTTGGATATTTTGAACTAGTTTAGAAAAAGTAACATGCTCCATTTTTTTTGGATTAAACTTCAGCAAAATATAAAAACAAAAAATGTTAGAAAAATCAACTGTGCACGTTAAGTGCTTACTTAGAAGTTTCCTGAGTTCGTGAAAATCCTTAGCTCCCCCTTAGTGAATCCTTGTTCACTAGTTTCCAATTATAAGGCAAAGAAACCAGCCAAACAGGTTTTCTTAGGTTTAAAGAGGAAAGGTTGAACTTTATTGGACTTAAACTCAAATTTGGTTAACGCCTACGGATACACGACACACCCACGCTAGCATGCATATACGATAAACACACATGCAGATAGAGACAGAAAAGAACAGAAGAAATAAAGTGGAAAAGTTTGAGGCAATATCTGAAGATGCTTTTGGTTACTATTCTTCGAGCTCGCTGTAGAGTCCGTGATTGTAGGTAGATCTTGCTTTTCACTGGGGCCCAGTATTCTTCTTTAAACCTTGTTTGATATAGGAGACTTTTCTCTCTTGAGGCTCATGTCTTCAGTGGATTTGGAGTTCCGTGAGAAAGAGATGGGAGCAGACAGGAGAGGCTGTGGCGAGCCAGCCAGGAGAGGTCTTTACAAACCAGGTGCAAACAGTCTCTCTCTCTCAAATTGTCTGTACAATTCAAAAAAGCTCAGGTTGCCCAGCAAATCAGTCATGTGGCTAGCTGATTTAACCATGTCTTTTTGTGGATTCAGCCATCTTAGCAGTCATCCTGGAATGTGAGCTTCCTCACCTTCAATGTCTGATGTTCAAAGTCCATTGTGCCAAGGAATGGTCCTTTGTCTCCACAAGCACAGTCTGTTAGTATGTAAATGTTTTTTCCAGCCACAGCTGATCTGTTTAACAAGTCGTTTTCTCGCTCCAGCAACAGTTTGAAATCAATGTTCATATGACAAAATTAATATGCCTCATTCTCAGCAGGTGGGGGTCTGCATGACAATATTTCTGTAAAAGTCTAAGTTCATGTAAACATTCCATCATAATATTTTGTATGTTCTATTGTAACATGAATAGTGGTGCATAAAACTTTCCTCAATGGTTGTGCACTGATGATGATGATTCTAAGAACTGTTAATGAATCACCAATCAAGCTTTTGATTAACTTTATTTCAAGTATAATTTTGATTGTTTTTTCCAAGAAATGTCGTTTTGTGATTAATTTAAGCTTTTTATTGTGCAGGAAGCGGAACTTTTACGGTGTGAGCTTGAAGTCACGCAACAGCAACTTCAGGGGAAATATGAAGCATTAAAGATACTACAGAGCATGGTGAGCTGCTTGCTAATGTTTCTAATCTCAAATAAACATCATACTCATGTTTTCTATGGGATCCCCTGATTAGGTGGGACTCGTGCAATGGAAGGTAAAGCCTGATGTTACTATGTAGTCCTACTACACCCATGACTGAAAACTTGACATCAGTGACAATTCGACTTTCTACTACAAACAAATTATTCCTTGAGTGAAATATAATTCTGATCAACTTTCAAAATATTGTTATATTGTTTTGTAAACTTTTTAAAGCATTTGTCTGTGTTTTGATAAATATACAATATTCCTAGATTTGAGTAGAAGAAAAAAATTCAGTTGAAAATTGCTATAAATAATTGGAAAGCTACTGATTTGAAGCAGGTTATTGAGGCTTCCGCAATGACTACCCTTAGCGAGCTACCACTGATCGCACAGGCACAGAAAGTTGGGAGTTCTTGACAAAATCACACATTGACCAAGCAACAATGAAGGAATGGCAATATATGTCTAAGTCAGTATGGTGTGTGACTTGGAGGAAAACTTGCAAGTGATAGTCCCATGACATTTATGCTTCTCTTTCTCAGTGGTAGGGAAATGAGGTGCTGTTGAAACAACATTGATAAATTGATATAGTAGACTGTACATACTGTGGTCACAGTGTGTCAGTTGTGGAGAGAATGAATATTGAGTCCAGGGCACCAGTGAAGCAAACACTTGAAGCTTGTTTAGCTTATAGTCGTTCGGCAGTACAGAACTTGAGTATTGCTGAAAACAGACATTTTGTTGAAGTTTTTTGTTTTGCACTCATCAGGACAATTTGCAAGAATACCAATGTAAGGGAAAGCAACAAATTTATACTGTATGAGAAGAGAGTGCTGATTGGTTGGAAAGTGAACTCTGATTGTTAGAGGCGTTGCCATGGAGAATGCACCAGTTAATGGTGACTGACAGTTAACTGCCAAGCTTTGTTTGAAATTTAAACCAGGCAGCTTGACTCTGGTCAAGGTATTGCCCTGAGGAATGAACCAGCAAATGGCTGTCACTTGTTTAGCTGAAACAGGCGCAATGTGTGTACATGTTCTTTCTGTCTGCAAAGAACAGGGCCCTGTGTATTAATATATATAGCTTCCAGTATGCACAAATGCACCACACTGCGAGCCCGACTGACTATCTTAAATTGGTTGTCAGCAAAATTCTTAGCACACTGAGGATTATTTAGCAAATGTTGTCCAATCACAGAATCACAACCAGTCAAGCTGCCTGGTTTAAATTTCAAACAAAGCTTAGCAAGGGGGATGGGAACCGGAGCCACGGATCAGTGGATGGGGTAGCTGTTGAACAGGCAGATACCGAGTGCAGAGAGTCTGTGAGGAAGGTTAGACAGTTGACAGGGCAAAGTTGCAGCCAGTATGATGGATTGAAGTGTGTCTATTTTAACGCAAGAAGTGTCAGGAATAAGGGTGATGAACTTAGAGCATGGATCAGTACTTGGAGCTACGATGTTGCGGCCATTACGGAGACGTGGCTATCACAGGGGCAGGAATGGATGTTGGATGTTCCGGGGTTTAGATGTTTCAAAAGGAATAGGGAGGGAGGTAAAAGAGGTGGAGGAGTGGCATTGTTAATCAGGGATAGTATCACAGCTGCAGAAAGGGAGGTCGTCGAGGAGGGTTTGTCTACTGAGTCATTATGGGTGGAAGTCAGAAACAGGAAAGGAGCAGTCACTTTGTTGGGAGTTTTCTATAGACCCCCCAGTAGCAACAGAGACATGGAGGAACAGATTGGGAGGCAGATTTTGGAAAGGTGCAGAAGTAACAGGGTTGTTGTCATGGGTGACTTCGACTTCCCTAATATTGATTGGAACCTCCTTAGTGCAAATAGTTTGGATGGAGCAGTTTTTGTCAGGTGTGTCCAGGAAGGTTTCCTGACTCAATATGTAGATAGGCCGACTAGAGGGGAGACTATGTTGGACTTGGTGCTTGGCAACGAACCAGGCCAGGTGGCAGATCTCTCAGTGGGAGAGCATTTCGGTGATAGTGATCACAACTCCCTGACCTTTACTATAGTCGTGGAGAGGGACAAGAGCAGACGGGATGGGAAAATATTTAATTGGGGGAGGGGGAATTGCAATGTTATTAGGCAGGAAATGGGGAACATAAATTGGGAACAAATGTTCTCAGGGAAATGCACGACAGAAATGTGCAGGTTGTTTAGGGAGCATTTGCTGCGACTGCTGGATAGGTTTGTCCCGATGAGGCAGGGAAGAATGGTAGGGTGAAGGAACCTTGGATGACAAGAGATGTGGAACAGCTAGTCAAGAGGAAGAAGGAAGCTTACTTAAGGTTGAGGAAGCAAGGATCAGACAGGGCTCTAGAGGGTTACAAGGTAGCCAGGAAGGAACTGAAGAATGGACTTAGGAGAGCTAGAAGGGGACATGAAAAAGTCTTGGTGGGTAGGATTAAGGAAAATCCCAAGGCGTCCTACATTTATGTGAGGAACAAGAGGACGGCCAGAGTGAGGGTAGGGCCGATCAGGGATAGTGGAGGGAACTTGTGCCTGGAATCGGAGGAGGTAGGGGAGGTCCTAAATGAATACTTTGCTTCAGTATTCACTAGTGAGAGGGACCTGGTCGTTTGTGAGGACAGCGTGGAACAGGCTGATATGCTTGAACAGGTTGAGGTTAAGAGGGAGGATGTGCTGGAAATTTTGAATGATATGAGGACAGATAAGTCCCCAGGGCCAGACAGGATATACCCAAGGATATTATGGGAAGCGAGGGAAGAGATTGCTGCGCCTTTGGCGATGATCTTTGCGTCTTCACTGTCCACTGGAGTAGTACCGGATGATTGGAGGGTGGCAAATGTTGTTCCCTTGTTCAAGAAAGGGAATAGGGATAACCCTGGGAATTATAGACCAGTCAGTCTTACATCGGTAGTGGGCAAATTATTGGAGAGGATTCTGAGAGACAGGATTTATGATTATTTGGAAAAGCATGGTTTGATTAGAGACAGTCAGCATGGCTTTGTGAGGGGCAGGTCATGCCTCACAAGCCTTATTGAATTCTTTGAAGATGTGACAAAACACATTGATGAAGGAAGAGCAGTGGATGTGATGTATATGGATTTTAGCAAGGCGTTTGATAAGGTTCCCCATGGTAGACTCATTCAGAAAGTAAGGAGGCATGGGATTCAGGGAAAGTTGGCTGTCTGGATACAAAATTGACTGGCCCATAGAAGTCAGAGGGTGGTAGTAGATGGAAAGTATTCAGCATGGAGCTTGGTGACCAGTGGTGTTCCACAAGGATCTGTTCTGGGACCTCTGCTCTTTGTGATTTTTATAAATGACTTGGATGAGGACGTGGAAGGCCGGGTTAGCAAGTTTGCCGATGACATGAAGGTTGCTGTGTCGAAGAAACTGCAGTAAAATAATCAGACTTGGCACGGGGAGTACTCTCAACCGACTTTTATTTGACTTGTGCACAAAGAGAACAAACACAGTAGAGCTCACAACATTGAGACTCAGTGCGATGTTCTGAAGAATTTCAGTAAAACAATGGCAATTATACTATTCTGCAACCAATAATCTTACAACAATAGTTCAATCCTTAATTTGCATTCTAAAGCACCAATAATATTACAATTCAGTTTTTGCTCTAAACAAATAAGATACAGTAATTTTCAATCCTTCGTTTGCATATCTATCTCACCATTGGCCTTGCAGTTGGTACAGCGCAATAACAGAGAGAGACATTATGCTTCAACAACACTCTTCTTATCTCATCACCCAGACATGACACATTCCTAAGGAACAGTTAGTGTGAGAAATATACTGACCAGGCAAACCCACACCCCTTGTCCGATGGTGGCTCACCTCAGGTTCCACAGCTGGAGTTGTGGATAGTGTGGAAGGCTGTTGTAGGTTGCAACGGGACATTGACAGAATGCAGAGCTGGGCTGAGAAGTGGCAGATGGAGTTCAACCTGGAAAAGTGTGAAGTGATTCATTTTGGAAGGTCGAATTTGAATACGGAATACAGGCTTAAAGACAGGTGGTAGTAGAAGCAGATACATTAGGGGCATTTAAGCGACTCTTGGATAGGTACATGGATGATAGTAGAATGAAGGGTAGGTAGTTAGTTTGATCCTAGAGTAGGTTAAAGGTTCGGCACAACATCGTGGGCCGAAGGGCCTGTACTGTGCTGTACTGTTCTATGTTCTATGAGACAATTCAAAGGGTTTAACAAAAGTACATACTGTTCAAAAACAAAAACTTGTCAAGAAAGACCCATTAGCTGCTCAGTCAGGAAGTCAAGGAGAGTGTTAGACTAAAAGAAGAGGGATACAATGTTGCAAAAAATAATAGCAAGTCTGAGGATTGGGACTGTTTTAGAAACGAGCAAAGGGCCACCAAGAAGTTGATAAAAAGGGAAAAAATAGAATGAGAGTAAACTAGCCAGCAATATAAAAATTTAAAAAAGTAAGAGGTTTTATAAGTACATAAAAAGGAAGAGAGTTGCTAAAGTAGACCTTGGTCCCTTAGAGGCAGAGACAGGAGAAATCATCATGGGGAACAAGGAAATGGCTGAGGCATTGAACATATATTTTGTGTCTGTCTTCACAGTAGAAGACACGAGATCCATACCAGAAATAGGCAGCAACCTAGAGGCTAAAAAGGATGAGGAAATTATGGATATTGATATCAGCCGAGAAAAAGTATTGGAGAAACTTGAGGGACTAAAATCTGATAAGTCGCCGGGGCCAGATGGTCTACATCCTAGGGTTCTAAAAGAGATAGCTGCAGAGATAGTGGATGCGCTGGCTATGATTTTCCAGAATTCCTTGGATCAGGAATGGTCCTGTCAGATTGGAGGTTGGCAAATAGAGTCATAGAGAGATACAGCACTGAAACAGGCCCTTCAGCCCACCAAGTCTGTGCCAACCAACAACCACCCATTTATACTAATCCTACATTAATCCCATATTCCCTACCACATCCCCACCATTCTCCTACCATCTACCTACACTGGGGGCAATTTACAATGGCCAATTTACCTATCAACCGGCAAGTCTTTGGCTGTGGGAGGAAACCAGAGCACCCGGCAGAAACCCACGCGGTCACAGGGAGAACTTGCAAACTCCGCACAGGCAGTACCCAGAACCGAACCCGGGTCGCTGGAGCTGTGAGCCTGCGGTGCTAACCACTGCGTCACTATGCCGCAAATGTTACACCACTTTTCAAGAAAGGAGGTAGAGAGAAAACCTCAGGTCAGTTAGCCTAACATCAGTCGTTAGGAAGGTGCTGGAAACTATTATTAAAGAAGTCTTAACATTGCACTTGGAAAAGCATAGTATGATTTAGGGCGGCACAGTGGCGCAGTGGTTAGCACCGCAGCCTCACAGCTCTAGTGACCCATGTTCAATTCTGGGTACTGCCTGTGCGGAGTTTGCAAGTTCTCCCTGTGACTGCGTGGGTTTTCGTCGGGTGCTCTGGTTTCCTCCCACAGCCAAAGACTTGCAGGTTGATAGGTAAATTGGCCATTATAAATTGCCCCTAGTATAGGTAGGTGGTAAGGGAATTGTGGGGATGTGGTAGGAATATGGGATTAATGTAGGATTAGTATAAATGGGTGGTTGTTGGTCGGCACAGACTCGGTGGGCCGAAGGGCCTGTTTCAGTGCTGTATCTCTAAATAAAATAAATAGATTGAAGAAGTCAGCGTGGTTTTACTAAAGGGAGATCCAGTTTGATAAATTTATTAGAGGTTTTTGAGGATGTAACTAGTAGGGTAGATAAAAGGGAACCAGTAGATGTAATATGCCTGGATTTCCAAAAGGCATTTGATAAGGTGCCACATATAGGATTACTGGGCAAGATAAGGGCCCATGGTGTTGGGGGTAATATATTAGCGTGGATAGAGGATTGGTTAACAGACAGGAAGCAGAGAGTGGGTATTAAATGGGGCATTTTCAAGTTGGCAGGCAGTGAATTGTGGGGTCCATCAAGGATCAGTGCTGGGGCCTCAGCTATTTCTTTTGGGCCTCCTTATCTCGAGAGACAATGGATACGCGCCTGGAGGTGGTCAGTGGTTTGTGAAGCAGCGCCTGGAGTGGCTATAAAGGCCAATTCTGGAGTGACAGGCTCTTCCACAGGTGCTGCAGAGAAATTTGTTTGTTGGGGCTGTTGCACAGTTGGCTCTCCCCTTGCGCCTCTGTCTTTTTTCCTGCCAACTACTAAGTCTCTTCGACTCGCCACAATTTAGCCCTGTCTTTATGGCTGCCCGCCAGCTCTGGCGAATGCTGGCAACTGACTCCCACGACTTGTGATCAATGTCACACGATTTCATGTCGCGTTTGCAGACGTCTTTATAACGGAGACATGGACGGCCGGTGGGTCTGATACCAGTGGCGAGCTCGCTGTACAATGTGTCTTTGGGGATCCTGCCATCTTCCATGCGGCTCACATGGCCAAGCCATCTCAAGCGCCGCTGACTCAGTAGTGTGTATAAGCTGGGGATGTTGGCCGCTTCAAGGACTTCTGTGTTGGAGATATAGTCCTGCCACCTGATGCCAAGTATTCTCCGAAGGCAGCGAAGATGGAATGAATTGAGACGTCGCTCTTGGCTGGCATACGTTGTCCAGGCCTCGCTGCCGTAGAGCAAGGTACTGAGGACACAGGCCTGATACACTCGGACTTTTGTGTTCCGTGTCAGTGCGCCATTTTCCCACACTCTCTTGGCCAGTCTGAACATAGCAGTGGAAGCCTTACCCATGCGCTTGTTGATTTCTGCATCTAGAGACAGGTTACTGGTGATAGTTGAGCCTAGGTAGGTGAACTCTTGAACCACTTCCAGAGCGTGGTCGCCAATATTGATGGATGGAGCATTTCTGACATCCTGCCCCATGATGTTCGTTTTCTTGAGGCTGATGGTTAGGCCAAATTCATTGCAGGCAGACGCAAACCTGTCGATGAGACTCTGCAGGCATTCTTCAGTGTGAGATGTTAAAGCAGCATCGTCAGCAAAGAGGAGTTCTCTGATGAGGACTTTCCGTACTTTGGACTTCGCTCTTAGACGGGCAAGGTTGAACAATCTGCCCCCTGATCTTGTGTGGAGGAAAATTCCTTCTTCAGAGGATTTGAACGCATGTGAAAGCAGCAGGGAGAAGAAAATCCCAAAAAGTGTGGGTGCGAGAACACAGCCCTGTTTCACACCACTCAGGATAGGAAAGGGCTCTGATGAGGAGCCACCATGTTGAATTGTGCCTTTCATATTGTCATGGAATGAGGTGATGATACTTAGTAGCTTTGGTGGACATCCGATCTTTTCTAGTAGTCTGAAGAGACCACGTCTGCTGACGAGGTCAAAGGCTTTGGTGAGATCAATGAAAGCAACGTAGAGGGGCATCTGTTGTTCACGGCATTTCTCCTGTATCTGACGAAGGGAGAACAGCATGTCAATAGTCGATCTCTCTGCACGAAAGCCACACTGTGCCTCAGGGTAGACGCGCTCGGCCAGCTTCTGGAGCCTGTTCAGAGCGACTCGAGCAAAGACTTTCCCCACTATGCTGAGCAGGGAGATTCCACGGTAGTTGTGGCAGTCACCGTGGTCACCTTTGTTTTTATAGAGGGTGATGATGTTGGCATCGCGCATGTCCTGGGGTACTGCTCCCTCGTCCCAGCACAGGCATAGCAGTTCATGTAGTGCTGAGAGTATAGCAGGCTTGGCACTCTTGATTATTTCAGGGATAATGCTGTCCTTCCCAGGGGCTTTTCCGCTGGCTAGGGAATCAATGGCATCACTGAGTTCCGATTTGGTTGGCTGTATGTCCAGCTCATCCATGACTGGTAGAGGCTGGGCTGCATTGAGGGCAGTCTCAGTGACAGCATTCTCCCTGGAGTACAGTTCTAGGTAGTGCTCAACCCAGCGGTCCATCTGTTTGCGTTGGTCAGTGATTATGTCCCCCGATTTAGATTTGAGGGGGGTGATCTTCTTGATGGTTGGCCCAAGAGCTCTCTTCATGCCATCATACATTCCTCTGATGTTTCCGGTGTCTGAGGCCAGCTGAATATGACTGCATAGGTGTTGCCAGTAGTCGTTTGCGCAACGCCTAGCTGTTCTTTGTGCAGTACTTCTGGCTGCTTTAAGTGCTGCGGATGTTAAATCGCTGGGGGCTTTCTTGTAGTTCAAAAGTGCAATGCGCTTAGCGGCTATGACAGGTTCCAGCTCTTCATTATGAGATTGAAACCAGTCTGCATTTCTCTTCGCACTTTTGCCGTAGGTGGTCAAAGCTGACTCATAGATGGCGTCTCTGATGTGGGCCCACTTGGTCTCAGCATCCCCTGTGGGAGTGTTTTGAAGGGCTGTTACAAGTGAATTTAGAAATTTTTGTAACAGCTGTGGGTGAGAAATTCTGCTCGTGTTGATGCGCGGGTGGCCCTTCTGCTTGGAATGATGCAACTTCTTTGGTCTGAGTCTAACCTTGCTGCACACCAGGGAGTGGTCGGTGTCGCAGTCCGCACTGTGGAAGCTGCGTGTGATTTGAACACTGTTTAAGGCGGCTCGCCTTGTGACAATGAGGTCTAGCTGGTGCCAACGACGTGATCTTGGGTGCCTCCATGAAACCTGGTGACAGGGTTTAGTGTGAAAGAACGAGTTGGTGATGCAGAGGTTATGATAGGTACACAACTCAAGCAGTCTCTGCCCGTTCTCATTCATCCTTCCAACGCCATAGCGCCCAAGGCAGGAGGGCCATGAGTCATGGTCGGCCCCAACCCTATTTACACTCTATATATATTAATGACTTGGATGAAGAGATAGAGAGTAATGTATCTAAGTTTGCTGATGATACAAAGCTTGGTGGAAAGGTAAGCTGTGGGAAGGACACAGACGCTGCAAGGAGATATAGACAGGCTAAGTGAGTGGGCAACAAGATGACAAATGGAGTATAATGTAGGGAAGTGTGAACTTGTTCACTTTGGTGGTAAAAATAGAAAAGTAGAATATTTTTTAAAAGGTGTGAAACTTCTAAGTGTTGATGTTCAGAGAGACTTGGGGGTACTCGTACAAGGAACACACAAAGTTAACATGCAGGTGCAGCAGGCTATTAGGAAGGCAAATGGCATGTTGGCCTTTTATTACAAGGGGATTGGAGTACAGGAATAAAGAAATCTTACTAAAATTGTACAGAGCTTTGGTGAAACCGCACCTGGAATGCTGTGTGCAGTTTTGATCTTCACATTTAAGAAAGGATATACTTGCACTGGAGGCAGTGCACCGAAGATTTACTAAATTGGTCCCTGGGGTGAGGGGGTTGTCCTATGATGAGAAGCTGAGTAAATTGGGCCTATATTCTCTGGAGTTTAGAAGAATGAGAGGAGATCTAATTGAGATATACAACATTCTGAAAGGGCTTGATAGGGGAGAAGCTGAGCGATTGTTTCCACTGGTCGGGAAATCTAGAATGCAGAGGCACAGTCTCAGGATAAGGGGCTGAGATGGAGAAATTACTACACTCAAAGGGTTGTGAATCTTTGGAATTCTCTACCCCAGAAGGTTGTGGATGCTCCATCGTTGAATACATTTAAGGCTGGGACAGATAGCGTTTTTGGTCTCACAAGGAATCAAAGGATATGGTAGCGGGCATGAAAGTGGAATTGAAGTCCAAGATCAGCCATGATCGTTTTGAATGGTGGAGCAGGCTGGATGGGTCATTTGGTCTACTTCTGCTCCTATTTCTTATGTTCTTGTGTACTTGCTCAGCTATATGTATCGGCTGCACAGAAAACAAAGTGGATTTCATAATGATGTGCCAGAGCCACAGTTGGCTGATGCTACTTATGAGTGAGCTAAACTATTTAGAACTATATGGAAGTAAAGAAACAATATTTCTTTTACTGTCCATTTGGTGGCTTTTCTCAAAGTGCTTTTCTTGTTGTAAATGTAGAAAATAATAGACCTCATATGTTGAATGCACTTAACACTTTTACCACTCTCTATTTACCAGGCCGTGCTTGATAAAGCCACTGTACACACAAAGACTTTACTTCAAAAAACAGGAGAACGAAACAAAATTTTAGAGAAGGTAATATGTAGATAAGTGCATGTATTTATTATTTTCCTATTCCTCTTGGTTATTGTGGAACATTTTAAAAACCTTTTTATTTCAGTTTAAGTAACAATCTTTTCTTCCAATGATCCAACCAAGTACTAAACTTTTATCTTAGACCAAAAACCTTTGACAAATTGTATTACAAATGAAATATATTGAGATTATATTTTTTCAAATAGATCAACTTTATAACTATTCTTTTGCAATTGTAGCTGAAATTATGTTAAGTACCTTTATATAATAACAATGTTTATATTGGAGACTAATGACTGTCAGCATGGACCAAATGCTATCTCTAAACTGTGTCAAATCAATTTTTTTTTATTGGATGTCTTTTCAGAATCTTTCCTTCCTCCTTTTTCTCAAATGAGCTACTAAAGGCATTTTTTCATTGTGGTTTAGTGTTTGGGAGAGCAGTACCAAAACGACTTTGGTGTGTTCTGTTTTTTACATTTGAGATCTGCCTTTGTATTCTTTGTAGAAGGAAAGTCAAAGGAACGGGGCAGAGGGCATGGCTGAGGTACGAAATGAGTACTTTGCATCTGTCCTTACAAAAGAAGAGGATGCTGTCAATGTCACAGTGAAGAACAAGTTATTAGGGAATTAGATCAGATACAAATAGATAAAGAAAGGTACTAAAAAGGTTGGTAGCGCTCAAAGTGGGAACAATCACCCAGTCCAGACGGGATGCAATCTAGGTTGCTAAGGGAAGTAAGGGTGGAAATTGCGAAGGCTGTGGCCACAATCTCCCAGTCTTCCTTGGATACGGGAATGGTGCCAGAGGACTGGAGGATTATAATTGTTAGACTCTTATTTAAAAAAGGGGAGAGGGATAAACCTAGCAACTATAGGAGAGTCAGCCCAACGTTCGTGGTGGGGAAACTTTTAGGAGACAAAATTGATTGGCACTTCAAAAATATGGGTTTATAAATAAAACCTAGCATGGATTTTTCTTTTAAAGGCAAATCACATTTGACTAATTTGATGTAATGGAGTCAGTTGATGAGGGTATGGGGTTGATGTGTCTATGGATTTTAACAAGGCATTTGATAAAATACCACATAATAGACTTGTTAGCAAAATTAAAATAGGTGCATGGATACAAAATTGACTAAGGGACTAAAAGCACAGAGTAGTTGTGAATGTTTTTTCAGACTGGAGGTAAGTGTGTTCCCCAGGGGTCAGTGTTGAGACCACTGCCCTTTTTGATGTATATGATTTGGACCTGGTTAGACAGGGTGCAATTTTAAAGTTTGCAGATGACGCGTGACTCGGAAATTTTGTAAACGGTGAGGAGGATGGTAACAGACTTCAGGAGGACATTGACAGACTAGTGAAAAGGGCAGAAGTTTGCTGAGATTCATTTTGTTTAGAAGAATGAGGACAGGCAAAAATGGGGTGCAGCAACAGAGAGACTTGGGATGTACGTATACAAGTCTTTGAAGGTAACAGGACAAGTTGAGAAAGCTGTTTAAAAAGGTATGCGGAATCCCTGGCTTTATCTGGCCATAGCGACTAAGGCTATATTAGGGAAACAAAGTAAAGAGCTAAAATTAAAGGTGCTGTATTTGAATGCACAAAATATTTGCAACAAGATAGATGAATTCGTGCCACAGTAGAGATAAATGGGTTTGCTGTAGTCGTCATTACTGAGGTGTGATTGCAGGGCAACTGAAGTTGGGAAATAATCCAGCATAATTGATTTTTAGAAATGCAAGGCAAAATGGAAAAGGAGATGGGGTAGCCCTGATAAAGGATAAGTTAAAGGCAGTAGGGAGAAAGAATCTTACCCTAGAAAATCAGTATGAGTAGAGCTACAAAATAACGAAAAAGCAGAAAGCACCGATGTGAGTAGTTTATATCCCCCCGAATAGTAATAGTGTTGGGCAGAGAATAAATAAGGAAATAGGAGCAGCATGTAACAAGGGTAGTGCAATGATTATAAGGGACTTTAATCTTTGTATGGACTAGGAAAACTAAATTGACAAAAGTAGCTTGGAGGACAGGTTTATGGAATGCATTCAAGAGAGTTTCTTCGAGCAATATGTTGAGGAACCAACTAGGAAATAGGTTACTTTAGATCTAATATTGTAATTAAACAGGTTTAATTGGTAATCTTACAGTCAAGGATTCTCTGGGGGAAGAGTGATCATAATAGAATTTCATGTGAAGTTTGAGTGTGGCCTCCTTATCCAAGGATACTTGCCTTCAGGGGGGTGCAATGAAGGTTCATTAGATTGATTCATGGGGTGAGAGGGCTGTCCTGTGAGGAGAGCTTGAGTAAAATGGGCCATAATCTTTGGAGTTTAGAAGAATGGAAGGTGATCTAATCGATACATAAAAAAATTGAGAGGGCTTGACAGGGTAAATGCTGAGAGGCTGTTTCCCCTAGCTGGAGAGTCTTGAACTAGAGATTATAGTTTCAGGATAAGGGATCAGCCATTTAGGACCAAGATGAGGGGAAATGTTTTCACTCAGAGGGTTGTGAATCTTTGGAATTGTCTACCCCAGAGGACTGTGGATGCTTAGTTGACTATATTCAAAACTCAGAATGATAGATTTTTGGGCACTAAGGGAATCAAAAGATAGGGTAGGGAAGTGGAGTTCAGCCCTGATCTTAGAGTGGCAGAGCAGGCTTGAGGGGCCACAGGAGCCCGAGTATGCCATATTTCATATGTTATGTTCTTATTAATGTAGGCAAAGAAAACGAAAGCAATGAAGTTATGTTAAACCTTGATAAAAAAAACACTGATTAGGCCCCAGCTGGAGTATTTTGGCCATTGTGGGCAAAATACTCTAAGAAGGATATCAAGTCTTGAGGGTTCAGAGGAGATTTATTAGAATGGTGCCAGGCATGAAAAACTCCTGTTACTTGGAGAGACCAGAGAAATGGGGATTGTCCTCTTTAGAGCAGAGAAGGTTAAGGGGAGATTTGATAGAGGTGTTCAAAATCATGAGTGGTTTTGTTAAGTAAATAAGGGGCTACTGTTTCTCATGGCAAAGGGATTGGTAACCAGAGGAAACAGATTTTAAGGCAATTGGCAAAAAAAGACATGAGGAAAATAGTTTTATACAGAGTTGTTGCGATCTGAAATGCACAGCCTGATTGAGAGGTGTTGGAATCAGATGCAATAATAACATTCAAAAGGGGACTAAAAAAATACTTGAAGGGGAAAGATTTGTGGGGCTATGGGGAACAAGTAGGGTAGTGGGACTAAATGTTTAGCTCTTTCAAAGAGCCAGGACAGGCATGATGGGCCAAATGGCTGCTTTCTGTGGTGTATCATTCTATGATCCTGCAGGCCAATTGGATCCATGATTAGATAGTTCCAAAGGCAAATCGAAGACTCATTAAAAAATGTGTTTCCAATATTATTGGAACAAGATAGATTAAGTGACTTACATTGTCAGGTGCAGTCAATTGATTGAGATCCATGCACCAGGGGTCAATTAGATAATAGTACTTTAAGAACATAACATAAAAAGGAGCAGGAGTAGACCATATGGCCCGTTGAGCCTGCCCCGTTATTCAGTATGATCGTGGCTGATCTTCGGCTTCAACTCCACTTTCCTGCCTGCTCACCATATGCCATGATTCCCTAAGAGACCAAACATCTGTCTCAGCCTTAAATATATTCAACGATGGAGCATCCACAATCTTTTGAGTGAAGCAATACTGTAAAATGCCTAAATAAATGCACTGTGTGGATTGACACTAGCCCTACAAATCAAAGTTTAATTCCATATTATGCAAGTTAGTTGATCTTAGCCACAGTTTTGTACTGTCCTTTGGCTATGAAATCAAGGTTTAATTTTACTAACATTTTCCCAATATCCATTATAAATGCTTGTGTGTCTTTAACTGCTAAAGTAAGATAGCATGGGTTATTTGTCTGTCCATAACTACTGGCCTCTGACTGGTTACAAGGCATGATTATTGAAAAAGTATGCAGAGGTTTCAGAAAGCCTTGCGCAATGGACCTTTGGATGGCACTGGAAAATAAGAGTGTAATAGTTTGTTGCCCTATTTACAGGAAGTGAATGTATTACAGTGGGAAAATGACTTGAAACAAGATAAATGTAAGAATTTGGAACAGTCCTGGATTGCAAGATATGATCGGTTAGTAGACTTGTCATGAATACAAGAGTACAACAAATTTGTAGTGATAATTCATTGTTTCATGTGACATTGATATGATAAAACCTCCCTTTGAGAAAATATTAGATTTTGTAATAAGGCCAGCTGGTTTTAGTTTCCCATAATGACTGCTAATAATGCTTAATTAACTTTGTATCCTGTTTGTGCAGTGAATGTGGGAGGAATATATTGCCACAATGTGTTGCTTACACTGGGAGCAATGCAAATAGGCAGGGGTGGGGGGGATGTTCAAGGCAGCTTGTTTGATCCTGAGTTTGTGACTGCCAGATCTTCTCGGTGCTTCCATTCACTCAATGTCCTGGGCATTCATTCCCCATGAACACTGAATTTTTTTTTTTCTTCCCCTGTACCTTCTCCCATTTGGTTCCTTATTCTGCTGGGGTTTCTTGTTGATGCGCTGTACAGTGAATTCCATGTTAGGTGCAGGGTAATGGGGATGGAATAGCTTAAGACTTGTGCCTGAGTCTGTTCAGCCAGCTGGTTGGAGAGTTTCCATGTTCTGATTCATAAGGGTGTCTGTGGGGTTTGAAAACCACTGTTGCAAATCTCACTTGCATTGCAGTGTCTGACAGCCTTGCATATATTCACTGTACATCATATTGTCTTTCCTCACAAAGGAACATCGTGCATAGGTTTGTCTGCAATGTCAAGTTAAACATATATGTTGATATATCAAATGTGTAGTGATCACTGAGTCCTGGGTGATAGGTAGTTTGTTATGTTTAATTCCTGTGTTCATGGAAGGATGGATGCTGTGGCGTGGACAAATATGTCTTTCTTTTTCTCTCAGTTGCTAATTAGTTGTATTTTGAACTCTTCTGATTGAGGTTTTGGATGCTCTTGTCCACTTAAATTCTCAGCAACTCCTTCCACTTCTTACATGTTGGTGTCCAGTGTCATTCTGCTCCGTCTGGGATTCGATCACTTGTTCCAAGTGTGATGTGGGGAGAATCTTTTCCCTCTATTGTGAGAGTCTGTGATGCCCTGAGCTTTCTAGCACTTCGGTGTTCTTGCTGCTTTTGAGGTCGTTTTATTTGTGAGTCTTCTGATTGGCTGGTGGTGTTGTGTGGGTAAAGGGTGGGTTTCCTGTCATTGGGTCCGTGTGCTTCTAGGTACGTTTTTCCTATTTAGGAAGGACAAGGTTGTATCTGGGTCTTAGGAGGGAGATGGGTGCCATCTGTTAGAATTTTCATTCTGGCAGGATATAGCATTCTATACTGAAAGCTCTGATTTTGAGGAACCAGTTTGATGTTGTCAAAGGCCTTTTGTTTCCAGTGGAGTTCTGGGGACCTATATGAGAAAATGGAGAAATTATTTCACTGGGAGTATCGGTCTCTCTGCACCTTTGCTCAAAGGCATTGTCAGCTTTTGTCTGGAAGATGTGCACGCAGCACAAAAGCTTTGGGATAATGCAGGTGTGTGATTATGGGGGCTGGTATTGAATGGGTCCTGTCCAGTGCCAGGTCCCCTTTGTTGTCCTAGGCAAAGAGGAATCAGAGGATGCTCTAGATAAATGGTATAAGCTGTTTTTCCCAGGTCTTCAGGAATGCCAAAGATGCATTTCCAATTGTAATATTCCTGATTGTCTAATCATCTATTTCTGCAGATTTTCTAGGTCAGGTGAGTTATCTGAGTCTTTAGTTTTATTATCTCTCTTTTTCAAAATCTCTGTTCTTATGGATGATTACCAGGAAACCTTCATTGAGTTTTCTACCTGCTCCTTATAATTTCATGTGGCTAGGTTTAATCTGCCTGTGCTTCGATATTGGTCAGATGGGCTGCAGTTGTCTCTCCTCTGTACATCCCTCTGTTTGTTGATCAATTAACGTTTATTTGGTTGGAGTCATGTATGCAGTTTGTGGTTACTGTAATATATCACTTTTAATATAGTTTGATTTAGGTGTCAAATAATTATTCATGATTGTTGAAGGCTCTATTATAAATTTTATTTCCTTAAGTGTTTATATATGGACACTGTAAACTTCAGTTTTTCTTTCCACAGAATGTGCATTGAAAATGCTGAACTTGCAAAAACCTTGGAGGCAAGAGATGCTGAAATTCGGGATCTCAAATCAGAAAATGCTAGTAAGCTCATTATGTTATTGTAGTATGACAGGATGAAGGTGCTTTTTATCCCATTGTCCTGTGATAGATTCCGATGCAAATTGCAAAGATGAAAGGAATGTTAAAAATTTGTTGGAGTAACTAACTGCAGATATTGTAGTTATCAAATGTTTTGTTTTTCTTTTTGCCCGCTCCAAGTTTCACCCTCCCACTCTTCCTAACCCCCCACTACCATGGACTTATTGTTGTGGTGAAATTTCACTGGGACTGTTTGACCTGGAGTACTTTGGTCATTATTCATGAGTCTTGACATGAAATGCTGGCAGATCATTGGACTTAAGGGTGTATTACAGCATAGTCTGTTCCTGTTCCTACCAATATTTACACTAATAGACTTCCAGCAAGGGTTGCTAGATAGCTATCCAGCAATGAGGCCAGTTGTAGCAACCATACCACCATTCAGTTGAGATCAATAACCAAGTGATTGAACTTGAAACCTTGTAGGTTGGATGTCCAGCTACTAACCTGCTAAGCCAATAGTGAATCCCCTAGGAACACTTTTGGGCCCACTATATTTTTGCACTCTTGCTCAAATGATCATTATTCATTTTTGATCCTTGATGGTGAGTCTTGGCAGACTATACAGCAACATGTTACAGCCAAATTCCTGCTTGTGTTCTCATCAGATACCCATAAATGCACTTCCAGCAAGGGCCATTGGAAAGTGATTTGGAGTGAGTTCCTTTGCCAGTTTTACCCTCCCTAAACTGGGCATTGATCTTAACCTTAATTGTAGTAATTGCCCCTTGCCCCCCCCCTCCCCCCAGGTGGATTGACTCACTTAGCAGACTAAGGATCCATGATATGTAGTGCTTAATGTTTTTAATTTCCTTTTTCCATCTATATGCTCCTATTAACTCCTTTCTGGGGTATGAATCATGACCTCTGCAAAGTCGCCTAAATGATTTTAGTGAACATTGGTAAATTTTGGCAAGTTCTTTGTTGCGTGGGCATCATAACCAAACCCATTTAGCACCCCTTCTGTCTCAAGTCCAGAGCACTGAAGGCTCTCTGTACCACTACTCAGCTGCTTATTGGATGAACCTGCTGATGGATCAAGGGAACACATTTAGTGTTCTAATTCCAAGTGTGAAGTGATTCATTTTGGTAGGAAGAATGAGGAGAGGCAATATTAAATAAAGGGTACAATTTTAAAGGGGGTGCAGGAACAGAGGGGTGTGGGGAATTGTATGTTTTTATGACTGAGGCGGGAGGAGTGCACTGTTTATTTTAGTCCCACTTCTCCACAGGTCACAACATATATTTAAATTTTTTTCCCACTTACCAATATGGTCAATTGTAGACTTTTTTTTAAATCCCAGAATAAAACACACCAACCAGGTTTCTTTAATAAACAACAAAATTATCAGTTTATTATAAAACAAGTCTTTACCACTAATGAAGTCAAGCATAAACACACAGATTGAAATATTCAAGTTCCTTTTTTACCTTAGCCTCTCACACACATATATACTGGAAAAATAAAGGGATTTTTGATTTTAGAGCTCTATTACAGACAAAAAACCCACTTGGGTTGAATACTTGCTCATTCTTGAAGAAACAGCAGATGAGATACGTTGTGTTCAAAAACTGGCATACAGTCTCGCCTCTGAGTACACATAGATGGGTCACTGGGATCTTTAAGAACAGTTCTTTTCAGGCGGCATTGAGAATTAATTTAGCAGGCTTTCCTTCAAAGACAGGAGACAAGATGAGTTGACACAGTGGTCTTCTCAGGTCTTTTAGAGAGATTCTGGAAAGCTGAGTTGAGTTGTGGTCTTCTCTCCTCTCTTGAGAAATCTCTTCTCTCCTTGAAAGTTCTCTTCCTTTTTATACAGTTCAACCCCAACTCAAAAAAATATAAAAGTGAAACCGACAATAGGAGGCCAACCTTTTGACCCCCATCAATCTTAACCTGTCACTTCTTTGAACACCTGGAGAAGTTGTTTACAAAGTTCTATGTTGCTTATTGAGCTGGAAGTCAGGTGGTTTCCCGGAAAGGTTTGTTGTTGTTTCTGGAAGTCAGGTGGTTTCCTGGAAAGGCTTGCTTTCTCCATAAGACCTCTCAATGCCCCTTTTAAAAAAAACATTTCCCGGGACTGTTTTTCAAAGCCTTTTGGCCTTTACCTCCTTTGAAAACCCCAAAGTTTAACATTTCTTCAATCTTTCAAAAATGAATCCTCATAACAAAACAGAGGCACTTTCGTAACAATGTGCACAAATCATTGAAGGTGGCAGGGCAGGTTAAGAAAGTGGTTAATAAAGCATAAAGCCAAAAAGGTGAGCATGCCATGTGGACTCAGACCTCTATTACGCTATTCTGTAACTGACTGTTGGAAGCTTAGCAATAGGAGCCTGAGGTCACTTTCTGTTAGTATTTTTTTCTTCCCCTCCCTCCCCAACCCACCCCTTGGCTGTGGGCTCCTGGCCTTTGCTTGGTGTCCTTATGATGGACTCTCAAAGCATCGTTGCACTAAGACACATTCAATTGCATCAGTGCCCCCAACTTGTGTGCCTGAAAGATTTGGAATACTGATTGAATTTTGACAGGAAAATATCCAAATCTAACTTTACCTTCCACAGTTAACCAATGGCATTTTATCCCATTGAAATTAGGGAATTAGCATAGCAACTTTTGACATTTCTACATTCACTGGAAGGAATCAGATGCAACAGCTTTATAATTAAAATTCAACATTCTGGGCAAGTTTAGAGTCCACGAGAGGAGCTCCTTGCAAAAAACAAAATACAATATTTGTGCTTGCATTGATATGTTTGATTTATAATCTAAATGTTTTCTCAGTTACTGAATCTCCTTTAAAAAAAACTATCACATTGACCATATTTGGAAATATTGAAAGTTGATTTGTGGCATCCTTTTGGTGGTTTCAAATGTTTACTGTGACCCTTCAAATATATATACAAGTATATTTGTTAGATATGGCCCATTATATTTGTTTTCCTAGTTTTGAACCAGCAATGTTCAGAACTACTTGCGATGCTTGATGCAAAGGATCAACATACTTTCCAAAGAACGTTGCCGACCAACAAGAAAGGCTTCACTGAAGTTACCACATTGGAGGTAAAAATCCTAGCAAATGTCTTTACTTACTGTTTACAATCTCTGTTTTCATTCTATGTTTGCTTTAATGTAAAACGATACAGGTTGATCAGTACATTGGTTAATATCAAATTGAAAAAGTACTGATTTATTTCAAGTGTATTTCTTGATAATGCTGTAGTTGGTTAATGATCTGGTTGTTTGCGTGATGAACCTTTGATGGTGCGTTCATAATTGTGGGTGTGCTATTTGAAATAGAGATCCTCGGAAAGCAAGGCAAAAGTCATGGGGACAATCGCTCACTTGAGACTCCTTCTGATCACTGGTTCAAGTGCAGCATTGGCAGTAATTTGGGACCGCATTGTGTGCCAGACCCCAGAGGTTGATAACAGTGATAAAGACTGAAGGAGGGAGGAAAAAGCATTTAAGAGGAGGGAAAGCGACTATATCCTGGTCTCCATGAAGTGCATTGGGATCTTTTGTGTCTATCCAAGCAGACAGACAAAGCCTTGATTTAATATTCTATCTGGAAGATAGCACCTGCAACAATGAATCACTTCCCAGTGTCCGCCTAGACTATGTACTTAAATTCTGGAGTAGGGCTTGAACCCACAACCTTCTGACTCTGGTGAGAGTACTACCAACTGAGTCAAACTGACGCTGCAGGAAGTTTTTTCCCAGGTGTGGTTTGTCCTTTTGGTCAATACTGATGTGGCCATTTCTGTTTTGATATAAGTTTGGTGAGAAGCTACGTGGGGGAAGTGGTTCTGTGTCACTGAAAACAAACTGCTCACCTTCTGCATTTGGGAGCCCAACATTAGATCACTGGAGCTTATGCACCATTATAGGAATGCAGTGGTTCTAAATTATTTGAAAGTTTTAGATAAACATTTGGTGATTACATTTCAGCTGACTATATCTCTCCATTAATTCAGATTTCTGTTGTTTTCCTTCAGCTGGGAGTGCTTGGAGCTTGTCACTGTAATGGCACTGGAGCGGAGCCCTGTGCCTGTGCCAGAATGGCAGCTGCGACACGGAAACAGCTGCTGCAGCTGAAGCAAGAGGTTCATTACTTGCTGCAATTTGTGAAATTTGTTACTAAAATAAATTCAAAGGTTATAAATCTATCTGTCATATAACAGCAAAAGTAGTTTCTTCTACCACTGTGATTCTTGAGCTTCATAATAGAAACATAGAAAAACAGGAGCAGGAGTAGGCCATTCAGCCCTTCAAGCCTGCTCTGCCATTCAATACGATCATGGCTGATCATCCAAACTCAGTAACATGTTCCTGCTTTCTCCCCGTATCCCTTGATCCCATTAGCCCTAAGAACTATATCTACCTCTTTCTTGAATATGTTTAATGATTTGGCCTCAACTGCTTTCTGTGGTAGAGAATTCCACAGGTTCACTACTCTCTGGGTGAAGAAATCCCTCCTCATCTCAATCCTAAATGGCTTACCCCTTATCCTTAGACTGTGACCCCTGGTCCTGGACTCCCCCGCCATTGGGAACATCCTTCCTGCATTTAGTCTGTCTAGTCCTATTAGAATTTTGTAGGTTTCTATGAGATCCCCTCTCATTCTTCTAAACTCTAGCGAATACAAGCCTAAGCGACCCAATCTCTTCATACGTCAGTCCTGCCATCCCAGGAGTCAGTTTGGTGAACCTTCGCTGCACTTCCTCCATAGCAAGAACATCCTTCCTCAGATAAGGAGACCAAAACTGTACACAATATTCCAGATGTGGGCTCACCAAGGCCTTGTATATTGCAGCAAGACATCCTTGCTCCTGTACTGGGCGGCACAGTGGCGCAGTGGTTAGCACCGCAGCCTCACAGCTCCAGCGACCCGGGTTCAATTCTGGGTACTGCCTGTGTGGAGTTTGCAAGTTCTCCCTGTGTCTGCGTGGGTTTCCTCCGGGTGCTGCGGTTTCCTCCCACATGCCAAAGACTTGCAGGTTGATAGGTAAATTGGCCATTATAAATTGCCCCTAGTATAGGTAGGTGGTAGGGAAATATAGGGACAGGTGGGGATGTGGTAGGAATATGGAATTAGTGTAGGATTAGTATAAATGGGTGATTGATGGTCGGCACAGACTTGGTGGGCCGAAGGGCCTGTTTCAGTGCTGTATCTCTAAACTAAACTACTCAAATCCTCTCGCTATGAAGGCCAACATACCATATGCCATCTTAACTGCCTGCTGCACCTGCATGCTTACTTTCAGCGACTGACGCACAAGGACACCCAGGTCTCGCTGCACCTCCCCCTTTCCCAATCTATCGCCGTTCAGATAATCTGCTTTTGTTTTTGCCACCAAAGTGGATAAAATCACATTTATCCACATTATACTGCATCTGCCATGTATTTGCCCACTCACTCAACCTTTCCAATTACGTTGGAGCTTCTCTGCATCCTCCTCACAACTCACATTCCCACCCAGCTTTGTGTCATCTGCAGTCTTGGATATATTACATTTAATTCCCTCATCTATATCATAAATATATAGTGTGAATAGCTGGGGTCCTAACATTGTTCTCTGTGGTACACCACTAGTCACTGCCTGCCGCTCAGAAAAAGATCCGTTTATAATGTAGTTATTTTTTTACTATGTTGGACTGTTTTGAATCCTTAAAAATATACTGAATATGCTTAAACTTTATTGAAAAGCTTATTCTAGGGATAAAATCCTTCTTTGAGCAAAGATGTATCTGTAAGAGTCTTAGGTGAATTTCCTTAGCGCTTCTCCTGCTGTGCTACCATAACTTAAGAATCTAAGCTGAAACTTTACTTAAGTGCCTAAATGGGGTTTCTGTCAAACCTTTGGCCAAGTTACAGTGGCACAAGTCCTGAGGAATTTCATCCCCTTAATATTCTCACTTGGCTGTCCAGTTACAATTGATGTAAGATTAGTAAATAATTAATGAATGCATAGAAGATCTAAAGCATCTGTTTAGTTCATGAACCAAGTGGCTTTAGTGTTTATATTTAGCCTATTATTCAGTTCTTCTAACTTAAACATTGCAGATTAAAGAGGGCATAATTTTGTTAGAATTATGATTGCAGTGTTTTTTGAAAAAAGGCAGCCTTGAGTTTTGTAAAGAGTATTATATTGAGTTAGCATATGACCCAGTGGACTGGAGAAGGGATGATCATCTTCGTTAAGGTTACATAAGCTAGCAAAGTGGGTTGCACAGATAGAAGACCAAATTAACCAGTTTGATGGAAGTAGCATTTGGACTGTATTGCGAAACTAATGTATTATGATAGACATAATGGTATTCATGCTGAATTCTTAAAAGTTGCTATACCCAAAAAGGAATAATAGTAAATGAGTGCTACAAATCACCACCTCACCTCCAATCGGCTTCTCTGGTGACTTCTATCCACAAGAAGGGGTCTTAATGATATTTGTATTTCTTGAGGTGGTTTAAGCCAATGCAGTATATCTGTTGCTTACACTGGAACTCTGCAGTGTATCATAGTATGATACAGCACAGAAGGAGACCATTCAGCCTATTATGCCTATGCCAGCTCCTTGATAAAGCTTTCCAATTAATCCCACTCCCCTGGTCTTTCTCCATAGCCCTGTGTTATGCCCAATAAAGACACATCATATTCCTAACTTTTAAGATATGAACGTTATTTGACATTATCCACATGTTTTTAAAGGAAAAGTCAATGTGCTGCAAAGATGTCTGGCCAATGTCAGATGACCTGGCCTGTGTATTCAAAAACTGCCTCCCTGTCTCGAAAGGACAAACTAAGGGATGTTAACTACACCCATCCTGAAACCATCAAGAGACATTCTTCAATTGAATGGATTTCTTCTGAGACAAAGGAGGAGTGAAGTAGCCACATCATAACACAATGGTAGCCATCTAGACATCAATAGATAGCCATGGATTCCACCTCCTGGTCCACTGTAGTCACACCAGGAGAGAATGCCATGTGTCAAACAACAGAAAAGTTAATGTGATGGATTTTGACCTTAAAAGGTAGCCCTCTGGAGATAGAGAGATCACAACAACATCACAGATAAGCAGCCCAGTGAGAGGCTGTGGAAAGAGATCCAGCCAGAACAAGAAAGAAACCCTGCTGTTAATTCTGCACTTCAACTTGCTGCAGCAGAGAACTGAAAATGACCACCACCTCCATTCTGAAGTCTTAACCACCAGAAATCTACAGCACCTCAACAAGTTCAAGACTACAAACACCCAGGCCTGCAACTTTAAAAGAGACTGCCCCTCCAAGAAGATTCAACTGGTTTACCGTAAACCACAAACACCTACCTCACTTTATACCACTTACCCTTTTTCTTTCTATCTATTCTTGTATATGTGTGTGTGAGTGACTGTGTGCGTGATTCAGGTTGCGACCATTTCGGGGATATTGTTTCAATAAATAGTTTTTTTTTAAAATGTACAAGAAAACCTGTCATTTGTCTAATTATTTGACCCTAAAAAAACACTCGGGCTAACAGATCATTTTAAACAAAACACGATTGCAGTGGTGAACAGTGGTGAACCCCTTACCACCTGTCCGTAACACCAGTAAATGTTTTCCCTTCAACTATTTATCCAATTCTCTTTTGGATGTTCCTACTGAATCTTCTTCAGGCAGCTCATTCTCGATCAGTGTCATCTCTGGTTTTTTTGCCAATCACCTCAAAATCTGTGTCCTCTGATTACTAACCTCTACCTCTGGAAATAGTTTTCCTTATTTACTGTCCCAACCATTCATGATTTTGAACATCTCTATCAAATCTCCTCTTAACGTTCTTGCCCTGAAGGAGAACAACCCCATAATAAATAATGTAATCATAAAGGAATAAACAAGGTTTAAGTTTTTATGAAAAATCTATGAAACCGGTTATGTCTTTACACAAGATCAATGTCATAAATCGCAGAGGAATTCCATTTGCATTTCTCTTTGGCTGTTGAAAAGCTTTGACTTGCTGGCTCATGAAGAAGCTGCAAATTACAGAGTACCATCCTGAGTCTTAGATTTTTCTAGTATGTGCACTTTGGTTCCAACACCGAGAACGCCCTTAAGCGTGTCTTTCAAAATATCTCCATCACCATCCATCCTACGTTATTATAAATTAATGACAAAAGGAATGGCCTCAGCGTGGTGTCCTAAGGCTATCAGAAACAATTGTAACACTTTTTATGCATATGATAAGATGTTAATAGACTTAATTGAGCAATGGGCTAACTAGTAGGATAGGACAAGTACAGTATTATGGCTGTGCATTGCTTGAGAGTGGATTACAAATATAGATTAGAATTTACAAGAATCATCTGTCAGTTTCGTAGAACTCTGGCAGATAACAGCTTGGAGAGGGTGCAGAGGAAAGTTACATGGAGTAATTGGACAAACTGGGCTTCTCCTTTGAGAAGGGAAGATTAAGGGGAAACTTGATCGTAATGTTCAAAATCTTTCAACATTTTGTTTGGGTAATTAAGAATAGAGTTTCTTGTGGCAGTAGGGTTGGTAATCAGAGGACTCCAAATTAAGGAACTGGGGTGACATGAGGGGAAACAAAAGTACGTAGAGAGTTGATATGATCTGGAATGCACTGCCTGAAAGTGTGGTACAAACAGATTCAATAATAACTTTCAAAATGAAATTGAATAAGTCCAGCAATTTCTTATGGGGAAAGAGCAGGGGAGTGGGGGCTAACTGAACAGCTATTTCAAAGAGCTGGACCAGGCACAATAGACTGCGTGGCCTCCTTCTGTGATGTATTATTCAATGATGCAATGGTACCAACTTTAGCTTGAGTTATTTGGAACTGTGTTGAGAAGGATCTATTTATCTTCCTTATCTCTGTTTAATGACTGCAAAGTCCCAGTTCAGTTTATGACTTATGAAGTATGTATCCAAATGTACTTCATGGTTTATAACTCCTGGCATTCATGCAAAAGAAAGGCTTTCTTCTGCCCCTGTGCAATATCCGGGACAAAGCAGGGAGGTCGATTTGTGACAGGAAAAAAGTTTCAATCTGCTACTCAACACTGAGCACAATTATTTTCTAATGCCCCTGATGTGATAGCTCATTAAGCAGTTGGTGATCAGTAATAAAAACAAGAAATGCTGGAACCACTCAGCAGGTCTGGCAGCATTTGTGGAAAGAGAAGCAGAGTTAACGTTTCGGGTCAGTGACCCTTCTTCGGAACTGGTGATCAGTAAACCTGCTTTATGGTATTGGACTTGGTTGTCCTGACATCAAGCTGGTCGGCATGTTCTAAGCTGGCCAGCATAGTTCCACAACTGAAACACAGACGCTTGTCAAAAATGCAAACTCTGAGGCATTAGATGACTACTTCAAAGTGCCACCTTGAGGTTGGGCATGTGATGTACATCCAAGATTTTCTGTCTGCCTCGATTATAAGAAAGTTGCAAAGTATATGGTATTTCTAAACACCAACTGTTCTTCATATTGCTTTCTTGACGTGACCTTTGCAACAGAAACAAATGTAATTCAGAAACTTGTCAATTTTTTTCCTATGTATTATCTTGAATTGTTAGTTTGATCTTCAGAGAAAGCGGGAGGAAGAGGCCTACATAATGGCTGATGCATTTAGAATTGCTTTTGAACATCAATTGAAAAGGACAAATGATCAAACTCTCCGAATTAATGAAATGGAAAAACTGCAAAGAAAAGATCTCAAGAAAGGACTTGTTTGGAAACAACCAAAAGAAGGTAAATCCTAGGTGTTTGACCTGTTAAGATATGGAGTTTTGTTCTGTTGCATCTGTTTCGTAAATTAACTGTCTCAGACACAGTATATGCAAATACATATGTTCAAGTTCAGCCATAAATCAGTTCAAACTCAACTATTTTTTTTGAGCATTCCACTAGATCGATATATTCCCGACACAACACTGATCTAGCACTAATTCCTGATCTTACTGTGGAATCTGTAGTGGTTTTTATTTTTTTTTGTTTTCCACACCATTTCCAGATCCTGTTCACAAAACAAAAGTGATTCATACAACACTTGGACAAAGGTTGAAGGGCCTGCTCAATTCCTCAACAGACCATAAGAAACTGGAGGTCTTGGAGGACCCGCAGGAGGTGCTGAGGATGCTTATAGACTTGGTCTGTGATGCTTTTAATATATTACCCCATAATGACTAACTTTGGGCAGAGGGTGAATTCTGTTAAATCTTGCATCTATCTTTCATCTGTAACTTACATTAGTGTTTGTGAGACAATATGCTCTGTTCAATCAATATTTAAAAGGAAATACCAGGAGTCTAATACATGATTATTACTAAAATAATCTGTATTTACTTACACAGATGTTGCAAGTAAAAAGCAATATAAAACATCATGTGCTGTTTTTTATTCATGCCCTCTCCTAAGAATTAAATAGCTATAATGTTTCACTTGTGGTATTACATAGTTACAGAATTGTAGCCAGAGGGAACAGGATTATTTAAAAAAAAACATACTATTAGGAAATCTACAGTTAAACAATTTTTCTTAATTACAAAATTGTAATTAGCATTAACTAATTTCTAGCATGCAGAAAGTTGGTGTGAAGCGCAACAGTTTTTTGCAATAGTCCTAGTATATATTTTGCCTAGAAGTAGAGACTTGGCTGCAATGAAATCTTATCAGTGATTTATTATATTATTGCTCAAAAACTTGAAGCTCATTGCTCTGAATTTATCTGAACAGCAATAAAGTGGTCAGAAAACTGGCAAACAAAATTTAATAGAGAAATCTAAACTACAATGCCGTGAATATAACTAAGGATTAAGTTTTTTTTTAAAAAGACCCAGGGAAGTTAGCAGATTTGATACTCAATGTCCAACCTATGCAGAAGAGCAATCAACAAAGCCTTCAGAGGATTGCACTATATAGTCAAAACAGAATACAAGTCAGAGTAATTCATGATCAAACGGTAGTGTTCTAGCCAGATCATACCTTGAGCACTGTCAGTTTTGGTCATTTGAGATACAAGGGGGACAATGCAGAGAGTAGCCATGTGGATGATCCCAGTCTTAAAGGTCTCTGTCATGGGAAAAGACGAGAGAAATTTTGGTTTTTTTAGCTTTGCATTGAAACACCAGTCCATATTATGTGCTCAAGCTTCTCACAACCTGAAACAAAAACAAGAAATGCTGGATTCACTCAGCAGGTCTGGCAGCATCTGTGGAAAGAGAAGCAGAGTTAACGTTTCGGGTCAGTGACCCTTTATTCTCTCAACCTGACTCAGGTTTGAGTGGAACATAAGAAATAGGAGCAGAAGTAGGCCCTTGAGCCTGCTCTGCTATTCAACTAGACATGGCTGATGATCTACCTCAACACCATTTTACCATTTCCCTTGATGCCTTTTAATAGCTAGAAATCTATCGATCTCTGTCTTGAACATACTCAATGACTGAGGCTTCACAGCCCTCTGAATGAAGATATTCATTTTCATCTAAGTCCTAAATGGCGTACCCCTTATTCTGAGACTGTCTCCTGGTTCTAGACCGCACCCCCCCCCCCCCCACCCTCCACTCCCCAGCCAGGGGAAGCATCTACCCTGTCGAGTCCTGTTAGAATTTTGTATGTTTCAATGAGATCACCTATCATACTTCTTGACTCCAGACTACAGACCCAGCCTCCTCAATCTCCCCTCATAGGACAATCCCGATATCCCAGGAAGGTCTGGTGAACCTTCATTGCACTCCCTCTATGGCAAGTATATCCTTCCTTAGGTTAGGAGACCAAAACTGTACACAATACGCCAGGCTCTATACAATTGCAGCAAGACATCTTTACTCCTGTACTCAAATTCCTCTTGTAATAAAGGCCAACATACCAGTTGCCTTCCTAATTGCTTGCTGCACCTGCATGTTAGCTTTCAGTGACTTTTGAACAAGGACAACCAGGTCCTTTTGGACATCAGCACTTCCCAATCTCTTGCCATTTAAGAAATACTCTGCATTTCTGCTTTTCCTACCAAAGTGGATAATGTCACATTTTTCCACATTATATTCCTTCTGCCATGTTCTTGCCCACTCACTTAGCCTGTCTAAATCCCCTTGAAGCCTTTTTGCATCCTCCTCACAACTCACGTTCCCACCTAGTTTTGTCATCAGCAAACTTGGAAATATTTCCATTTCGTCCCCAAATCCAGATCATTTATATAGATTGTGAATAGCTGGGGCCCAAGCAAGATGATTCCTGGGCTGTAGGCTCCCTAGGAAGCTCCCTTGCTGTTCAACGATATCCATGGCCATCTGCTCCCATTCCTAGTGTTTTCTCCCCCAATCTACCCTCTTAAACTGTTTAAACTCCCCTGGCTCTTTAAATCAGTTCATTTTAGCCCTAACTAAAAGCTAACAGTTAGTTTAGTGTATTTTACCTGGGCCCACTGCCCTAACCCAGCCACACCTGCTCTTTGTTTTCTCAACGAAATTGATCCGGATGAAACTGACGAGCACAGCTGTCGATACTTTAATCTCCGATCCTGCTGTCTTCACTGCCCAGAGTGTCTGCAGCCACGGCGTGCGGTAAGTCCATTGAGGTGAAGAAGGAGCAGCGGGACCCGAGGGAAGTCTTGAGAAAAGGTGCCCCGAACACCCAAAAAATCCACGAACGGCCCCCCGGCCGCAACTTCAAAGCGCCCGCGGGAGATGGCTCGGAGAGCATCTGCAGCGCACTGTTGGCAATGCTGCATGCCTTTATTTAAACCACTGCAAAAAAATCCCTTAGTGAATGTAATCACCTCTGTAAGTCTGCCAAAAGATGCTTCACCTCCCGAAGGACGTGGATGAGCTTTCCGGACGTCGATGGTGGGCACTGAGGAAATGGCTGATTACCTGCACCCGCTTTCTCCCCCCCCCTTTCCCCTCTTCCACCCCCCTGTCCCCTTCCCTGCTCCACCCTCTCAGCTCACCCCCTCACCCCCTTATAGCCCCCTTACCAGCTCCCCCTTGCACCCCCCTCCCTCCACCCCTCCCCCTCGCATCCCCTCCTCCCACCGGCACCATCCTACACCTGTGCAGGGGCCCTAACAACCCTACTGCCTTGTGGGCGTCTCGGGAGAGACCAAGGCTAAGGGAGTAAACCCAAACAGATAATCCGGAGCGGAACCCCATAGGCGGTCATGTGTCACCTTTGGCATGTTTCCGGCAGTTCCTGCAGCCATACTGGTGCCAAACGTCGTGCCCTGCACTCCTTTGGACCCCACCAGAAAGGCTGAGAGGGGGGTTTTGACGACTGGGCAACTCTCAACCTCCATGAATTTGCCCAGGAATGCGCCATGGAGAGGTCACTCCATAGTTGCCTCACAACGACTGAAACAACACGGAAGGCAGCAGTTACGGGTTATAAGTCCAGATAAATTGGTGTAGAAACTGGGCGCCACGGGTTGCCTTTGTCGGTGGGAGAGGTCATTGCACCTCACTGGACAGCTACCGCTCGCCTCAAACCGGGCAGCCCCCGGTCAATAAGGTTCTGTCCCGCCACAGTCTACCTGCTTCAATGGGTGCTTGGAGCTCAGGGTCATTGCCCGAAAGGTGGACTGATACACCGCACCAAACAACACGAAAAAAGGAAAGAAAGTACCAGCCCTTCGCTTTGCAAGCTGGAACGTCAGAACTATGTGTCCTGGCCTGTCGGAAGACCTTACACAAATCAACGATTCTCAGAAGACCGCCATCATTAACAATGAGCTCAGTAGACTCAATGTAGACATTGCAGCACTTCAGGAGACTCGCCTCCCCGCGAGTGGATCTCGAGCAGAGCAACACTACACCACCTTCTGGCAGGGCAGGGATCCTGAAGAACCAAGACAGCATGGAGTGGGCTTCGCCATCAGAAACTCCTTGCTCAGCATGATAGAGCCTCCCTCAAATGGCTCGGAACGCATACTGTCCATCCGACTGCTCACCACCTCTGGTCCAGTACACCTACTCAGCATCTATTCTCCAACACTCTGCTCCCCACCTGAAGCTGAAGATCAGTTCTACGAGGAACTCCATAACATCATTAGCAGCATCCCCAACACCGAACACCTATTCCTGCTGGGGGACTTTAATGCCAGGGTTGGGGCCGACCATGACTCATGGCCCTCCTGCCTTGGGCGCTATGGCGTTGGAAGGATGAATGAGAACGGGCAGAGACTGCTTGAGTTGTGTACCTATCATAACCTCTGCAACACCAACTCGTTCTTTCACACTAAACCCTGTCACCAGGTTTCATGGAGGCACCCAAGATAGCGTCGTTGGCACCAGCTAGACCTCATTGTCACAAGGCGAGCCACCTTAAACAGTGTTCAAATCACACGCAGCTTCCACAGTGCGGACTGCGACACCGACCACTCCCTGATGTGCAGCAAGGTTAGACTCAGACCAAAGAAGTTGCATCATTCCAAGCAGAAGGGCCACCCGCGCATCAACACGAGCAGAATTTCTCACCCACAGCTGTTACAAAAATTTCTAAATTCATTTGTAACAGCCCTTCAAAACACTCCCACAGGGGATGCTGAGACCAAGTGGGCCCACATCAGAGACGCCATCTATGAGTCAGCTTTGACCACCTACGGCAAAAGTGCAAAGAGAAATGCAGACTGGTTTCAATCTCACTTTGAAGAGCTGGAACCTGTCATAGCCGCTAAGCGCATTGCACTGTTGAACTACAAGAAAGCCCCCAGCGATTTAACATCCGCAGCACTTAAAGCAGCCAGAAGCACTGCACAAAGAACAGCCAGGCGCTGCGCAAATGACTACTGGCAACACCTATGCAGTCATATTCAGCTGGCCTCAGACACCGGAAACATCAGAGGAATGTATGATGGCATGAAGAGAGCTCTTGGGCCAACCATCAAGAAGATCGCCCCCCTCAAATCTAAATCAGGGGACATAATCACTGACCAACACAAACAAATGGACCGCTGGGTTGAGCACTACCTAGAACTGTACTCCAGGGAGAATGCTGTCACTGAGACTGCCCTCAATGCAGCCCAGCCTCTACCAGTCATGGATGAGCTGGACATACAGCCAACCAAATCGGAACTCAGTGATGCCATTGATTCTCTAGCCAGCGGAAAAGCCCCTGGGAAGGACAGCATTACCCCTGAAATAATCAAGAGTGCCAAGCCTGCTATACTCTCAGCACTACATGAACTGCTAAGCCTGTGCTGGGACGAGGGAGCAGTACCCCAGGACATGCGTGATGCCAATATCATCACCCTCTATAAAAACAAAGGTGACCGCGGTGACTGCAACAACTACCGTGGAATCTCCCTGCTCAGCATAGTGGGGAAAGTCTTTGCTCGAATCGCTCTGAACAGGCTCCAGAAGCTGGCCGAGCGCGTCTACCCTGAGGCACAGTGTGGCTTTCGTGCAGAGAGATCGACCGTTGACAAGCTGTTCTCCCTTCGACAGCTACAGGAGAAATGCTGCGAACAACAGATGCCCCTCTACATTGCTTTCATTGACCTCACCAAAGCCTTTGACCTCATCAGCAGACGTGGTCTCTTCAGACTACTAGAAAAGATTGGATGCCCACCAAAGCTACTAAGTATCATCACCTCATTCCATGACAATATGAAAGGCACAATTCAACATGGTGGCTCCTCATCAGAGCCCTTTCCTATCCTGAGTGGCGTGAAACAGGGCTGTGTTCTCGCACCCACACTTTTTGGGATTTTCTTCTCCCTGCTGCTTTCACATGTGTTCAAGTCCTCTGAAGAAGGAATTTTCCTCCACACAAGATCAGGGGGCAGGTTGTTCAACCTTGCCCGTCTAAGAGCGAAGTCCAAAGTACAGAAAGTCCTCATCAGGGAACTCCTCTTTGCTGACGATGCTGCTTTAACATCTCACACTGAAGAGTGCCTGCAGAGTCTCATCGACAGGTTTGCGGCTGCCTGCAATGAATTTGGCCTAACCATCAGCCTCAAGAAAACGAACATCATGGGGCAGGACGTCAGAAATGCTCCATCCATCAATATTGGCGACCACACTCTGGAAGTGGTTCAAGAGTTCACCTACCTAGGCTTAACTATCACCAGTAACCTGTCTCTAGATGCAGAAATCAGCAAGCGCATGGGAAAGGCTTCCACTGCTTTGTCCAGACTGGCCAAGAGAGTGTGGGAAAATGGCGCACTGACACGGAACACAAAAGTCCGAGTGTATCAGGCCTGTGTCCTCAGTACCTTGCTCTATGGCAGCGAGGCCTGGGCAACGTATGTCAGCCAAGAGCGACGTCTCAATTCATTCCATCTTCGTTGCCTCCGGAGAATACTTGGCATCAGGTGGCAGGACCGTATCTCCAACACAGAAGTCCTCGAGGCAGCCAACATCCCCAGCTTGTACACACTACTGAGTCAACGGCGCTTGAGATGGTTTGGCCATGTGAGCCGCATGGAAGATGGCAGGATCCCCAAAGACACATTGTACAGCGAGCTCGCCACTAGTATCAGACCCACCGGCCGTCCATGTCTCCGCTTTAAAGACGTCTGCAAACGCGACATGAAATCCTGTGACATTGATCACAAATCGTGGGAGTCAGTTGCCAGCGTTCGCCAGAGCTGGCGGGCAGCCATAAAGACAGGGCTAAAATGTGGCGAGTCGAAGAGACTTAGTAGTTGGCAGGAAAAAAGACAGAGGCGCAAGGGGAGAGCCAACTGTGCAACAGCCCCGACAAACAAATTACTCTGCAGCACCTGTGGAAGAGCCTGTCACTCTAGAATTGGCCTTTATAGCCACTCCAGGCGCTGCTTCACAAACCACTGACCACCTCCAGGCGCGTATCCATTGTCTCTCGAGATAAGGAGGCCAAAGATATAGATATGAATAGCTGGGGCCCAAGCACTGATCCTTGCAGTACCCACTAGCCACAGCCTGCCAACCTGAGAATGACCCGTTTATTCCTACTCTGTTTTCTGTCTGTTAACCAATCCATGCCAGTATATTGCCCCTCATCCCTTGTGCTCTAATTTTGTTTACTAATCTCTTGTTTGGGACGGTATCGAAGAGTTATGAAAATCCAAATACACCACATCCACTGGTTCCCCCTTTATCTATTCTGCCAGTTACATCCTCATAAAAGCTCCCAACAGATTTGTCAAACATTATTTCGCTTTGATAAATCTATGTTGACTCAGCCCAATCCTACCATTATTTTCTAAGTGGCTAATTATCACAACCTTTATAATAGATTATAGAATTTTCCCTACAATTGATGTCAGGCTAACAGGTCTGTAGTTCTCTCTCCTTCCTTTCTTAAATAGTGGGGTTACATTTGCTACCTTCCAATCTGCAGGAACTGTTCCAGAATCTATAGATTTTTGGAAGATGACCACCAATGCATCCATTATCTCTACTGCCACCTCTTTCAACACTTCTGGGATGTAGATCATAAGGTGCAGGTGATTTACCAACTTTCAGTCCCATTAATTTCTCTGGGACGAGTTTTTTACTAATACTAATTTCGTTCAGTTCCCCATTCTCGCTGGTCCCTTCATTCTCTAGTATTTCTGGGAGATTTTTTGTATCTTCCTCCATGAAGACAGACACAAAGTATTTGTTCCGTTTCTCTGCCCATCATAAATTCTCCTGTCTCCACCTGTAATAGGCCCACATTGGTAAAAAGACAAATCTTTTTATATACCTTTAGAAGCTTTTACAGTCCATTTTTATGTTTCTTGCTAGTTTACTTTCATATTCTGTTTTCCCTTTCTTTCAGTTCCTTATAGCCACTGCTTTGCTGAATTCTAAAACACACCCAATCCTCAGGTTTACTACTTATTTGGCAACTTTCTAAGTCTCTTCCTTTGATCTGATACAATCTTTAACTTCTCTTGTTAGCCATGGTTGGATCACTTTTCTTTTGGGGTTTTTGTGCCTCAAAGGAATGTATATTTGTTGTAAACCATGTATTCTTTAAATACTAGTCATTGCCTGTCTATTGTCATACCTTTTAATGTAGTTTCCCAATCTACCACAGCCAGCTTGTCCCTCATACCTTTGTAGTTTCCTTTGTTTAGATTTAAGACCTTAGTTTTGGATTGAACCGCATCACTTTCAAACTTAAAGTAAAATTCTATTGTATTATGGTCACTCTTCCCTAAAGGCTGCTTTACAACGAGATTATTAATTATCCCTTTCTCGCTGCACAATAATTGATCTCAAACAGCCCATTCTGTAGGTGGTTCCTCAAAATACTGCTTTAGAAAACTATTTTGTATACATTCCAGGAATTCGTCTTCCACCGCATAAGTGCTAATTAGGTTTACCAAGTCTGTATGTAGATTGAAGTCCCCCATGTACCCTTGTTACATGCACCTCTAATCTCCTGATTTATACCATGCCTTACATTATCACTACTGTTTGATGGCTTATAAACAACTCCTACCAATGTTTGTTGTCTCTTGCTGTCTCTTGGTTCCACCCAAACTGATTCTACAACTTGAACTTCCGATCTAAGATCTTCTCTCACTAATATTTTGATCTCATCCTTTATTAACAGTGCTATCCCACCTCCATTTCCTTTTTGCCTATCCTTCCTAAATTTCTAATATCCTTGAACATTCAGTTCCCAGCTTTGGTCACCCTGTAGCCACATCTCCGTAATGGCTGCATCTCTGTTTACTTCTATCTTGCTGTCAATTCATCTACCTTGTTGCGAATGCTGCATATGACTAACACATGAAATGGACTCTGAATACTAGAATAGAAGTGAAAACCCTGGTATTGTTTAAGAATCAACTGGAGCCCTTTTAGGATCATTCTGGACCGATATACTAAGGGACTGAATGGCCTGTCTTGTTCTTATTCCTCTTGCGAAATGGGTTGCCGTAAATGAGCATCTGACCGGCTTGAAGTGTTCATCGGATATTCGCTCAATTATGGTATGAATTATAACTGATTAAGATTCTAAATGTGTTTATTTCTTTCCATTGACAGTTAAATGATAAAGAGGTGGCTCTGGCACATCAGCGGAAGGTTAGCTATATGTTGGCTCGAAGTGTTGAGGACAAAGAACGCAATAACTCGACGAAGAACGCAACTTCTGAAGTTCATATTTGTCAGAAAAGATGGCTTGAGTTAAAAACTGTTTGTTGCTCATCAGTTGATCAAAACAAAAGTGAACACAGAACCGTTTTGAGGACAAACTCTTCCCCGACAGGTTACTTCACAGGCAGTTGAAAATTCAGAGAATTTAAAAAATAACTGATTTTGTGGCAAGAAGTTTAATGCAATAAGATGATGAATGTCACTGAAGCAAACAAAAACTTCAGACTTTTAATGACTTCTGTTCATAAAATGTCAACAAGGCAACCTTTCGGAAGCAACATATTGTATTGTTTAAATTAATTTGTATGCAATCTTTTAAAAATTGACTGTTTAAATCACCAATTTAATTTCTCTTACTGAAATGTTGATAGTCCAATTTGTTTACATGGTTTAGTTTGCCATACACAATTAGTATGTAAGTAACTTACCAAATTCAGTTATATTACAGCATTTAAGATACAACTGTTTCTGGATATAATTTAGCACTTAAATGTTTCTTGACTCTTAAATATTGTCATATAACCTCAACAAGGAATACAAATCAGACCAAGTCATGATCAGACTGGCAGTGCTCTGGCCAGATCACATCTTGAGCATGATTTCAGTTCTGGTCATTAAGGCACAAGGGAAACAATGCAGAGAATTGCTATGCAGATGATCCCAGTCTTGAAAGTTTCCGTTATGAGAAAAGACATGAGAAAAGACGAGAGAAATTTGGGCTGTTCAGCTTAAAAGAAGGTATCTTGAGGTGATTTTTGTAAAGGTGTGAAGCATTATAAAAGGTAAATCTGTAAAAAAAAAAATTATTTCAAATTAAATTGCAAGTGAAGGACAAAGGTGAAAAGTAAATTTAGGATTGGTATCTGAAAATCAACACGTGAAAGAAATAGTTGCTACAAAAATGCAAGTTGTTATGCTACATTTTAAGTCTATTCAGTGTTCTGTAAGCAAGTACAACAGTCCATGTGCATACACCAAGGATGAGACTGTGGAATTAATATTCTTCTTTTTTGGCCTCCTTGTCTCAAGAGACAACGGGTAAGCGCCTGGAGGTGGTCAGTGGTTTGTGGAGCAGCGCTGGGAGTGGCTATAAAGTCCAATTCTAGAGACACTCTTCCACGGGTGCTACAGAAAAATTAGGAACAAGGAAATGGCAGAGACTTTGAACAAGTATTTTTTATCTGTCTTCATACTAGAAAACACAAAAAACATCCCAAGAATAGCAGAAAATCCAGAGGCAAAAGGGAGGGCGGAACTCAAAACAATCACTAAAGGATCTAGTACTAGGGAAACTAGTGGGACTAAAGGCTGACAAGTCCCCTGGCCTTGATGGCCTGCATCCTAGGGTCTTAAAAGAAGTGGTCGCAGATATAACGGATGCATCAGTTGTAAAATTCCCTAGATTCTGGAAAGATCTCATCTGATTGGGAAACCACAAATGTCACCTCTATTCAAGAAACTATAGGCCAGTTAGCCTCCCATCTGTCATTGGGAAAATGCTGGAATCCATTATTAGGGAAGTAGTAGCAGGATATTTAGAAAATCATAATCCAATCAGGTAGAGTCAACATGATTTTATGAAAGGAAAAATAGTGTTTGATAAATTTATTAGTGCTTTGAGGATGTATCAAGGATGAGGATGGATAAAGGGGAAACTGTGGATATAGTGTATTTGGATTTCCAAAAGGCATTTGGTAAGGTGCAACATATGGTGTTGGGGTAATATATTAGCATGGTTAGAGGATTGGCTAACTAACAGGAAACAGTGTCAGGATAAATGAGGCATTTTCAGGTTAGCAAACTGTAACTAGCGGAGTGCCACAGGGATCAGTGCTGGGACCTCAACTAGTTACGATCTATATTAATGACTTGGATGAAGGTACCCCGAGAATATTGTAGCCAAATTTGCAGACGATACAGATAGGTCAGAAAGCAAGTTGTGAGGACACAGCGTCTGCAAAGAGATGTTAAGAGAGTGGGAAAAACTTTGGCATATTGAGACTAATGTGGAAAATATGAGCTTGTACGCTTTTTGGTAGGAAGAATAGAAAAGCAGAATATTATTTAGATGGAGCGACACTGAAGAATGTTGTGGCACAGAGGGATCTGGGTGTCCTTGTACACGAATCAGAAAACATTATCGTGTAGGTACAGCAAGTAATAAGAAAGGCAAATGGAATGTTGGCCTTTATTGCAAGGGGGATGGAATATAAATGTTGGGAAGTCTTGCTACAACTGTATAGGACATTTGGTGAGACTATACCTCGAGTACTGCATACAGTTTTGGTCTCCTTATTTAAGGAGGGATATACTTGCATTGGAAGCAGTTCAGAGAGGGTTCACTAGGCTGATTCCTGTGATGAAGGGGTTGCCTTATGAGGAAAGGTTGGGCCTATACTCATTGGAGTTTAGGAGGAGAGGTGATCTTATTGAAACGTGTAGGGTTCTGAGAGGGCTTGACACGGTAGATGCTGAGAGGATGTTTCCCCTCAGAAATCGAGAACTGTGGGTCACAATTTCAAAATAAAGGGTCTCCCATTTAAGACAGGAGGAGGAATTTCTTCTCTGAGGGCCATTTGTCTTTGGAATTCCCCAGAAAGCATTGAAGGCTGGGTTAGACAGATTTGATGTACAAGAAAGTCAAGGGTAATGGGGGGCATGCAGGAAAGTGGAGTTAAGGCTACAATCGGATCAACCATGACCTTATTAAATGGTGGAGCAGGCTCGATGGGCTGAAAGGCCTACTCTTGCTCCTATTTATGTTCTTGTATCTGCAATCTGATAAATGACCAGTTCATCAATTTTTGGCAGTTTTAGGTGAAGGATACATGTTGGGCAGCACGCAGGGAGAATTCCCCTGTTCTGCTTCAAATTAAGCATTGGGATCTTCTTGGCCATCCTAACTTGATCCAAAATGCCCATATTTGTCATATAAATTCAACAAGGAATTTGATTTGAGAAAATGGTATAGAATTTTAATTTCATTTTTAAAAAATGTTGATAGTGTCTAGTTTTGCCCAGATGCAATATGAGAAATTATACTTGTGGCATAGGGGTGGTTTATACAAGTGATCAGAGAATACAGGTATTGGAAATATATTTTTAAAAATTCAGTTTATATAGTTTACTTTATTTGTGATTTGGGGAAATACAACATGATATGAAATAAGACATTCCATTCCCAACATCCTTTACTTTTGACTGATAAAATTGTGCCTTTTCCCCACCCCTATCAAATAAAAATATCAAGTAAAGTAGATAAATCCCCTGGACCTGATGATCTACATCCCAGAATGTTGATAGAGGTGACTGTAGAGATAGTAGATGCATTGGTGGTCATCTTTCAAAATTCTGTAGACTTTGGAATGGTTCCTGCAGATTCGAAGGTAGCAATAGTAACCCCACTATTTAAGAAAGGAGGGAGAGAGAAAACCAGGAACTTCAGACCTGTTAGCCTAACATCAGTTGTAGTGAAAATGCTAGAATCTATTATAGAGGATGTGATAACTGGACACTTAGAAAATAATTGTAGGATTGGGCAGAATCAACATGGATTATGAAAGGGAAATCATGTTTTACAAACCTGTTGGAGTTTTCTGAGGATGTGACTAGCAGAATAGATAAGGGGGAACTAGTGGATGTGGTATATTAGATTTTCAGAAAACTTTTGATGAAGTCCTGCACAAGAGGTTAGTAAACAAAATTACTGCACATGGGATTGGGGGAGAATATACTGGTATGGATTGAAAACTGCTTAATGGTTAGACAAGAGAGAGTAGGAATAAATGGATCATTTTCAGTTTGGCAGGCTGTGACTAGTAGGATACTGCAAGGATCAGTGCTTAGGCCCCAGCTATACACAATCTATATCAATGATTTGTACGTGGGGATTAAATGTAATATTTCCAAGTTTGCAGAGGACACAAAATTATGTGGAATTGTTGAGTTGCGAGGAGGATACAAAAATGCTTCAAGGGGATTTGGAGAGGCTAAGCGAGTGGGCAAAAATTTGGCAGATGGAATACAAAGTGGAGAAAATGCACTTTGGTAGGAAAAACAGAAATACAGAGTATTTCTTAAATGGAGAGAGGCTGGAAAGTGTTGAACTTCAAAGGGACTTGGGTGTCCTTGTTCATGAGTCACTGAAAGCTAACATGCAGATTCAGCAAGCAATTAATTACCATTTGCGACTCTTCAGGTACTGAAGCAGTCCATGTAGAAATGCAGCAAGACCGCGACAATATCCAGGTTTGGCCTGATAGGTTGCAAGTAACATTCGTGCCATACAAGTGCCAGGCACTAACCATCTCCAACAAGAGAGAATCTAAACATCTCCCCTTGACATTCAATGGCATTATGATCACTGAATCCCCCACTATCAACATCCTGGGGCTTACCATTGACCAGAAACTGAACAGGAGTAGCCATATAAATACCATGGCTACAAGAGCAGGTCAGAGGCTAGAAATCCTGCGGCGAGTAACTTACCTCCTGACTCCCCAAAGCCTGTCCACCATGTACAAGGCACAAGTCAGGAGTGTGATGGAATACTCTCCACTAGCCTGGATAGGTGCAGCTCCAACAGCACTCAAGAAGCTTGACACTATCCAGGACAAAACAGGCTGCTTGATTGGCACCCCATCTACAAACATTCACTCCCTCCATCACCGAAGCACAGTTGCAGCAGTGTGTACTATCTAATAAATACACTGCAGCAGTGCATCAAGGCTCCTATGACATCACCTTCCAAACCCGCGACCTCTACCACCTAGAAGGACAAGGGCAGCAGATGCATGAGAACACCACCACCTGCAATTTCCCCTCCAAGCCACACACCATCCTGATTTGGTACTATATTGCCGTTCCTTCACTGTCGCTGGGTCAAAATCCTGGAACTCCCTTCCTTACAGCACAGTGGGTGTACCTACCTTACATGGATTCCAGTGGTTCAAGAAGGCAGCTCACCACCACCTTCACAAAGGCAGTTAGGGATGGGCAATAAATGCTGGCCTAGCCAGCAACGCCCACATCCCATGAACGAATAAAAAAAACAATGTGGCAAAGTGTAAAATTATCCACTGTGGTAAAAAATTGAATGGTGAGAGACTTGGAAATGTGTGCATTCAGAGGGAGTTGGGTGTTCTTGTACATGAATCACCAAATTAACATGCAGGTACAGCAAGCAATTAGGAAGACAAATGGAATGTTAGCTTTTGTTGCAAAGGGATTGGATTACAAGAGTAAAGAAGTCCTAACTACAATTATATAAGGCATTGGTGAGGCCACACCTGGAGTACTCTGTGCAGTTTAGGTCTTACCTAAGGAAGGACATACTTGCCCTGGAAAGAGTGTAACAGAGGTTTATTGGACTGGCCCCTGAGACGAGGAGATTGTCCGATGATTAGCAATTGAGTAGACTAGGCCCATATTCCCTGGAGTTTAGAAGGATGAGAGGTGATCGAATTGAATCATTAAAAAATTCTTAAAGGACTTCACTGGGAGAATGTTTGCCCTGGCTGGAGAATCTAGAACACGGGGTCATGGTCTCTGAAAAGGGGTTGGCCATTTAGGACTGAGATGAGGAGAAATTTCTTCACTCTGAGGATTGTGAGTCTTTAGAATTGTCTACCCCAGACAGCTGTGGATGTTCAGTTGCTGAGTATATTCAAGACAGAGATTGACAGATTTTTGGATATTCAGGGATATGGAGATAGTGTGGGAAGGTGGAGTTGAGGTGGAAGATCAGTCATGATCTTGTTGAATGGCAGAGCAGGCTCAAAGGGCCAATGGCCTAGTCCTGCTCCTATTTCTTATGTAACAGTGGACTTGGTAAAAGGTGGAAAGAGCTATAAAAACAACATAGGCATGAGGTTGCAATGATAATGTACAATGGCATAAGGATATCCACTTGCCCACCCAGCTTAGAAGGCCAAGAGAACATTGATGAGGATGACTGTATCCACACATTTGCACAATAGTATGTGGAAAAATGTAGCACCAAGTGATGCCGGTTTTAAAACTCATGAAAATGAAGTATACACTGGACACAAAAAGGCTAGAATTTTCCACCCACCCCACGCAAGAGCGGGCTGGTGGCGAGAGGGGTCGTAAAATTGAGTGGGAGGCGAGGGGTGCCGTTCCTGACACCTTCCCGCCCCTGTTGCAATTTAACGAGGGGTGGGGTGGCAAAAAATGGCCAATTAACTGCCACTTAAGGGCTTCCTCTTGCCGCCGCTGGTATACCAGTAGTGGGCAGGCAGCTGAGGTCCCCCAGGAGGCTGCCCAGTAAAACCTGGCAGCCTCCTTGTGGGCTGGGATGAAGGGTCACTGACCCGAAACGTTAACTCTGCTTCTCTTTCCACAGATGCTGCCAGACCTGCTGAGTGGTTCCAGCATTTCTTGTTTTTATTTCAGATTTCCAGCATCCGCAGTATTTTGCTTTTATCCTTGTGGGCTGGGCTGGGCTGGGGTCCTCCTGATTGGGCACTCTGTGCCCCACGGAGAATCCCCCACTGCACAACACTCCCCCTCCTTACCCCCCGCCCCCCCAAATGACTCCCCTTGCCTTGCCAGGCCCAGTGAGGCCCTAAATATTTATCTTGTTTCTGGGCCAGTGTCCCTCTTGCTGCTGAAGCTCGGTGCAGTCCCAGCAGTGGCCACTCCTGGTGGTGCTGCTGGGACCAACAGCTGCCAGCCCACTGATTGGCTGGCAGCTCTTGGAGGCAGGACTTCCAACCTCAGAGGGGCTGAAGTCCTGCCCAAAGCCAATTAAGGGGCCTGGAGGGGGTGTAAAATCCTGGCGTGTCTCCTTCGGCCTGGTGGAGGCGAGCTCGCCCTGACTTTTTGGCTGGTGGGTGGGGCCTCCCGCCCAACATAAAATTCCGGCCAGTTTCTAATGTTACAAACTCTGCTGCACTTTGAAGACGCAACCTCTCACAACTGCCATTAGAGGGGGCAAGTGTACTAGTTCATTCTTTTGGGTAATTATATATATCATATTTAACAAAGTAAAATGCTACTGCTGTACACTTAATTCATAGGGAATATAAAACTGTCCTTGAATCAAAAGTAATTAATCTTTGAGTTTCAGCCTTCAGTACTTTATGTCCCTTGCAACAAGTTACCCACAATACCTTTACTATTAAAAAAACTTGCATTCCTTGAGCACGTTTAATATAGAAAAATATGCCAAATTACTTACAGAAACAGAAAAAATCTATAAGGAAAAAAATGGATGTTGAGCCAAAGGAGATATCAGGAAGGACAATAAGGCCCCAGAGGTCCGTTTTAAGGAGGATCTTTAAAGTGGAGATGAACTCTTGCAGCAAAAATTGATTTGTGACACCTGTCGTGAATTTGCTGTTTACCGTTTTGTACCTATGTTCCCTTGTCTCACAGTTATGGTTTACTTGAAATAGTGCTCCAGATTGAGTTTTCTTTTCTGCTTAGTATCTTGTAATTCTCTATAACATCGTGTGTCAGATGTGGCTCAGGTGGGAGCACAGTTGGCTGAGTTTAAGATTGTGTGTTCAAGTCCCACTCCAAGACTGGAGCACAAAAGTCAAGGTTGTTACTTTCTTGCAGGACTGAGAATGCTGCACTGTCAGAGATATTGTTTTTTGATGAGTCGTTAAACTAACGCCCTGTCTTCCCTCTCAGGTGGATGTAGGTCATTATCACATTGCTGTTTGTGGGAGCTTGCTGTGCGCAAATTGGCTGCCACGTTTCCTACATAACAGTGACGACACTTCAAAAGTACTTCATTGGCTGCAAAGCGATTTGGAATGTCCTGTGGTCGTGAAAAGTGCTATATAAATGCAAAGTCCTTTATTTTATAAGATCCATCCTTATTCACTTGCTTTCAGCTAAAGAATTTAAAAGTTCATCATAAACCACTCTTCTGATACTAGGAACCAATCTTGCAGCCCTTCTCTACACCACTTGAATGATTATTTTGTACCTTGATGACTAGAACTGAACATAGCATTAAAGAACCTGGCCAGAGCACTGTATATATTCAGCATGATGCCCTCACATATACTCTACCAATTTGGCAGTCTATTTGCTTTGTTGATTGCTGTTCTGCAAAGATTGGATATGGTAAGTGTTGATACTTCTATTACTCGCAATCTCTTTCAATCTCTTACTGAGCCAATTCAACATCATTCATTGAGTATGTATATCTCCCTAATTGTTTTGCTTCAATGTGTAACACTTTCCGTTTGGGGGGGTTGGCATCCTTCCATCTACAAAAGATGATGGACTCGCAGCAAACAAGCCATTTAAGTGGGGTATCTTCTCTTGGTGCACATTTGTTGATGGCTGTAAAGGCCAATCTTTGAAAAGCAGATTCTGCCACAAGTGATGCTGTGAGTTGTTTTTGATGTTGGCACCTGTTGCCAAGCTGCTGTAGCAACTGGTCATCGTGGCAGTGCACAACAGTCCACAGGATGTGTCACCATTTCCCTCTTTCGCCAGCTCGTGACTCCCAAATACGATAGTTGACATTTAGGGCCTTCATGTCACACTTGCAAGCATCTTTGAAGTGGAGCTTTGGGTGCCCCACTGATCGTCTGGCCCCGGCTACCTCACCATACAGAAGGTCCTTGGGTATGTGACCATCTTCCATCCTGCTGAAGCCGCCTCTGTTTGATTACTGCCAACACAGTTGGTAGCTCTGCCTTTGAAAGGAATGCTACATTTGTGATTTTTGTCATGCCAGGACATACCCATAATGTGCCGCAGACAGTGAAGATGGAAATTATTGAGCTTCCTTTCCTGGTAGCTGTAAGTCACCCATGTTTCACAGCCATACAGCAAAGTTCTGTGAACACAGGCCTGATAAACAATCAGCTTGGTCCTAAGGGTCAGCTTGATGTTATTCCATGCACATTTCACAAATCAGCCAAAGGTGGTAGTTGCTTTCCCTATGCGTGTTCTGCACCAAGGGTCAGATTGTCTGTCACCATGGGCCCAAGGTAGCAGAATTTGCTAACCACTTCCAGTGGAGTGTTATTTAGTGTAATCAGGGGCAGAGATGCAACACCTTGTTCTATTACCACGGTTTTCCTGACGCCTATAGTCAAGGAGAACAAATTACAGGCATGGGAGAGACCGTCCATGAGTCTTTGCAGCTGAGTTTCCGTGTGAGTGACTAGCACAGCATTTATCTCCAACAAATTTCATTTGCCATATTTACCCGACTTGCAAATTTTGCCTAGATTTTTCTGTAGTTCTTTGGCTGTTTCGTCCCTTCCCGTCCCCCAATTTAGCAACACCTGTGGATTTGACTGGCTTAGTTAGTGATCCCTGCTGCAAAGTGCATAAGCATGGATATTTGGTAAAGACAAAATCAACTTTACACATGAAAAATGACCACTTTGGCAAGGTAACTATGGAACTGTACCCGAAAAAGGAGCCAATGCCTTTAACAGAGTCAGGGAGTGGAAATCTTTTTGAGCAAATGGATGAAAGAAAAATGTTGTTTGGAATGATGAAGCTACTACTCCTGTTCAAGGAATATGTAGGCTGACATTTCCTGTTCTGTTACCTATTAAAGAAGGAAGAAGGTTGACAAGTGTGTTAATCACCTGATTATTGCTGGTCTCAATCTCAGTGTTATATAATCAACCCTCAGCTAAGCTTCCGAATGCATGCCTTTCCCAAAAGGGATAAATGTAGTACGACAGATCAGTCAGCCTAACATCGATGCTGGAGAAACTTCTAGAGACAATAATTTAAAATTAATTGTCACTTGGAATAACATTGGTTAATAAATGATAGTCAATGCAGATTTGTTAAAGGCTGTTCATGTCTGACAAACTTGATTAGGTTCTTAGATGAAAAAATAGAGAGGATTGATGAGGGTAATGCAGTTAATGTGTACATGGACTTTCAAAAGGCATTTGATAAAGGGCCTAATAATAGACTTATTAGCAAAATCAAAGGGGAATTAAAGGGGAAATTGGCTAAGGAGAGTAGAAGTGAAAGGTTGTTTTTCAAACTGGAGATGTATACAGTGATGTTCCCCAGACCACTGCTCTTTTTGATATATATTAATGACCTCAACTTGGGCATAATCTCAAAGTTTGCAGATGACAAAACTTGGAAATGTAAACATTTAGGGTAATAGCAGACTTCAGGTGGACATAGACTGATGAAATGGGTACACATGGCAGATGAAATTTAACGCAGAGAAGTGTGAAGTGATACTTTTCAGTAGGAAAATGAGGAAAGGAAACATAAATTAAATGATACAAATTTAAAGAGGTATCAGAACAGAGAGACCAGGGGGTGTGTGTACACAAATCTTTGAAGGATAAGTCGGGAAGACTGTTTAAAAAAAGCATATGGGACCTTTGGGTTTATTAATAGAGGCAGACTACAAAAACAATGCAGTAATGCTAAACCTTTTATAAAATACTGATTCAGCCTCAACTGGAGTATTGTGTCTAATTCTGTCAAGGCCTTAGTTAGGATGCAGTGGAGATAGAACAGAATTAGTAACAGGGATGAGGGACTTCAGTTCTGTGGATAAATTAGAAAAACTGGATTGTCTCCTTAGAGCAGAAAAAGTTAAGGGGTGATGGAATGGCTATATTCAAAATTATTCAGGGTTTTGATAGAGTAAATAAGGAGAAATAGTTTCCACTGGCAGGAGGGTTGGTAACCAGAGAACACAGATTTAAGCTGATAGGCAAAAGAAACAAAGGGAGATGAAGAAACAAATTGGTGGAAACAGATTCCATAGGAACTTGCAAAAGGGATTTGGATATTTGCTTGAAAAGGACATTTTGCAGGTAAATAGGTAAAGAAGGTAAAAGGGAGTGGGACTAGTTGGATATCTCTTTCAAAGAGCTGCACAGGCTCGATGGGCTGAATAGCCTTCTGTGCTATACGATTCTACGATAATAAAAACCACCTACTTTTATAAACATAACATCACCTGTCTCCACCCCTACCTCAGCTGACCTACTGCAAAAAGCCTCTTTCATGACTTTATGACCTCTAGGCTTGATTATTCCATTGCTTTTCTAGCCAGTCTCCCATTCTCCAACTTGCATAAACTTCAGCTCAACCAACACTCTGGTGCATGTACCCTATCTCACACCAAGTCTTGCTCACCCATCAACTCCTACCCTGCAATGCCTCAAATTTAAAATGTTCATATTCATATACAAGTCCCCTCACAGCTCCTATCTATCTCTGTAATTGGTGGCTGTGTATTTAGTTGTCTAGGCCCTACATTCTGGAATTTCCTTCCTAAAGGATCCATGGCACTAGTCAAAGAAGAGCAGGGGATTCTTCCCAATGACCCGGCCAACATTTATCCTTCAAGCAACAGCTAAGACAGATGATCTGACCATCATCACATTTTGGTTTGTGGAACCTTGCTGTGTGCAAATTGGCTGCTGAAATGAAATTCATTGTGTTAAGAAATGACAGGGTTGATGGGAGCGGTTCTTGCACAGAATGGGTTAACTGTAATTCCCTCTCCTGTTATCTGTTTATGGCATGAATAGATTCATCGCACTGCTTTAAGGATGAGGGGTTTGATGCTGGTTTTGTTGTGATACCACTTTAACTGCTTGAGTATTGTATGCATCATCACAGGAAGTGATATCAACCAACAAGTGATATAGCAGTTGGAGTAGAGTTTGTCTACAGTCAGTACATGTATTATAGAATAACAGCAAAATACTGCGGATGCTGGAAATCTGAAATAAAAACACGAAATGCTGGAAATACTCAGCAGGTCTGGCAGCATCTGTGGAGACAGAAGCAGAGTTAATTTTTCAGGTCAATGACCCTTCTTCTGAAGAAGGGTCACTGACCTGAAACATTAACTCTGCTTCTCTCTCCGCAGATGCTGCCAGACCTGCTGAGTATTTCCAACATTTCTTGTTTTCATTACATATATTATAGAGTTCTCTTGTAAATCTGTAACTTTCCAATAGAGAACCCTTCATTCAACCCAAAATTGTTTGGTACCTTATTGCTGAAGAAAGCAATAACACAAGTTTGTGTGTGATTAGGTTTTTGGTGTCATTTGCAGGGGGGAGATTACCAGTAGCCGGTGTCGGGTTGCCAACCCTGGTTGAATGTATTCCTGGAGATTTCATCAGATGAACTCCTGCCTCCAACTGTCCCATCCCCGCACTGATAGGGCAGAGGATGGGAGAGATTAAATGACAAAGATGTCATGGAACAAAAGGCATAGCTGTGCTAACAGTTGTAGGAAAAGACAAAGCATTTGTCTAAAGAGAGAGCTAATGGCAGAATGATGAACAGCTCTGTCCAAAAGCAAAAACATAAAAAACAAGTTAAAGATTGGCACATATTTAAAAAAAAATCAAAATGGCAGTGATGGTCAGAAATTGCTGAACTCAATGTTGAGTCCAGAAGGCTGTAAAGTGCCTATTCGGAAGATGAAGTGCTGTTCCTCGAGCTTACGTTGAGCTTCACTGGAACACTGTAGCAGGCAGAGGATAGAAATATGGGCGTGAGAGCAAGCTGGTGAATTAAAATGGCAAGCAACTGGAAACTCAGGGATATGCCTGCAGACTGAGCAGAGGTGTTCTGCAAGCAGTCACCCAATCTGCATTTGGTTTCTCCACTGTAGAGGAGACTGCAATATGAGCAGCGAATACAGTATACTAATTTGAAAGTACAACAAGTAAATCGCTGCTTTGTCTTTTCCTACATTACTATTCCCTTTGCCATTTAACCACTCCCATCCCCCGTCCTATCACAGACCTTCGCTTTTGTCCTTCTTCCTCCCCTTTACACTTGCTCAAAACCTATTACATTTCTAAACTTTGCCCCTCTTCTTGGCATTTCCTCGCAGACGAACATACGAATTAGGAGCAGGAATAGGCCACTTGACCCTTTGAGCCTGCTCCGTCATTCATTAAATTCATGGCTGAACTGATTACTCCACATGTCCACCTACCCCCAATAACCTTCCACCCCCTTGCTTGTCAAGAATCTATCTACCTCTGCCTTGAAAATATTCAAATACTCTGCTTCCACTGCCTTTTGAGGAAGAGAATTCCAAAGACTCACAACCCTCTGAGAGAAAAACATTTCTCCTCATCTCTGTCTTAAATGGGCAACCCCTTATTTTTAAACAGTGACCCCCTAGTTCGAGATTCTCCCACAAGGGGAAACATTCTCTCCACATCCACCCTGTCAAGACCCCTCAGGATCTTGTATGTTTCAATCAAGTCGTCTCATACTCTTCCAAATTCCAGCGGATACAAGCCTAGACTGTCCAATGTTTCCTCATAAGACAGCCCGCCCATTCCAGGTATTAGTCTAGTAAACCTTCTCTGTACTGCCTCCAATGCATTTACATCCTTCCTTAAATAAGGAGACCAGTACTGTATACAGTACTCCAGATGTGGTCTCACCAATGCCCCGTGTAGCTGAAGCATAACCTCCCTACTTTTGTATTCAATTCCCCTTGCGATAAACGATAACATTCTATTCGCTTTCCTAATTACGTGCTGTAGCTGCGTACTAACCTTTTGCGATTCATGCTCTAGGACACTCTGATCCATCTGCATCTCAGAGCTCTGCAATTTCACACCATTTAGATAATATGTTTCTTTTTTATTCTTCCTGCCAAGGTGGACAATTTCCCACTTGCCCACATTATACTCCATTTTCCAGATCTTTGCCCACTCATTTAACCTATCTACATTGATCTGCAACCTCCTTATGTCCCCTTCACAAGTTACTTTCCTACCTATCCTTGCGTCATCAGCAAATTTAGCAACCATATCTTCGGTCCCTTCATCTAAGTCATTTATATAAATTGTAAAAAGTTGAGACTCCAGCACATATCCCTATGGCATACCACATTTTCCCTAAGAGAGATGTTAAGCTAACTGGCCTGTAATTTCCTGTTTTCTGTCTCCCTCCCTTTTTGAATAAAGGAGTTACATTCGCTATTTTCCCTTCCCCGAATCGAGGGAATTTTGGAAAATTAAAACTAACACAACTATCTCACCAGCCACTTCTATTAACACCCTAGGATGAAGCCCATCAGGACCCGGGGACATGTCAACCTGCAGTTCCAACAATTTGTTCAGTACCACTTGCCTGGAGATTGTAATTTTCTTGAGTTCCTCCCTCCCTTCCATTTCCTGACTTACAGCTAATACTGGGATGTTACTTGTAGCCTCAATAGTGAAGACTGATGCAAAATATCTGTTCAATTCATCTGCCATCTCCTGATTATCCATTATTAATTCCCCAGACTTACTTTCTACAGGACCAACGCTCACTTTGAACAAAGAACAAAGAACAGTACAGCACAGGAACAGGCCATTCGGCCCTCCAAGCCTGCGCCGAGCTTGAAGCCTGTCGAAATTAAAACCTTCTGCACTTCCGGGGTCCGTATCCCTCTATTCCCATCCTATTCATGTATTTGTCAAGATGCCTCTTCAACGTCTCTATGGTACCTGCTTCCACCACCTCCCCCGACAACAAGTTCCAGACACTCACCACCCTCTGTGTAAAGAACTTGCCTCGTACATCCCCTCTAAACTTTGCCCCTCTCACCTTAAACCTATGTCCCCTAGTAACTGACTCTTCCACCCTGGGAAAAAGCTTCTGACTATCCACTCTGTCCATGCCGCTTATAACTTTGTAAACGTCTATCATGTCGCCCCTCCATCTCTGTCGTTCCAGTGAAAACAATCTGAGTTTATCCAACCTCGCCTCATAGCTAATGCCCTCCAGACCAGGCAACATCCTGGTAAACCTCTTCTGTACCCTCTCCAAAGCCTCCACGTCCTTCTGGTAGTGTGGCGACCAGAATTGGATGCAATATAGTGTGGCCTAACTAAAGTTCTGTACAGCTGCAGCATGACTTGCCAATTTTTATACTCTATGCCCTGACCGATGAAGGCAAGCATGCCGTATGCCTTCTTGAATACCTTATCCACCTGCGTTGCCACTTTCAGTGACCTGTGGACCTGTATGCCCAGATCTCTCTGCCTGTCAATACTCCTAAGGGTTCTGCCATTTACTGTATACCTCCCACCTGCATTAGACCTTCCAAAATGCATTACCTCACATTTGTCTGGATTAAACTCCATCTGCCATTTCTCCGCCCAAGTCTCCAACCGATCTATATCCTGCTGTATCCTCTGACAATCCTCATCACTGTCCGCAACTCCACCAACCTTTGTGTCGTCCGCAAACTTACTAATCAGACCAGCTAAATTTTCCTCCAAATCATTTATATATACTACAAACAGCAAAGGTCCCAGCACTGATCCCTGCGGAACACCACTAGTCACATCCCTCCATTCAGAAAAGCACCCTTCCACTGCTACCCTCTGTCTTCTTTGACCGAGCCAGTTCTGTATCCATCTTGCCAGCTCCCCTCTGATCCCATGTGACTTCACTTTTTGTATCAGTCTGCCATGCGGGACCTTGTCAAAGGCTTTACTGAAGTCCATATAGATAACATCCACTGCCCTTCCTTCATCAATCATCTTCGTCACTTCCTCAAAAAACTCAATCAAATTAGTGAGACACGACCTCCCCTTCACAAAACCATGCTGCCTCTCACTAATAAGTCCATTTGTTTCCAAATGGGAGTAAATCCTGTCCCGAAGAATCCTCTCTAATAGTTTCCCTACCACTGACGTAAGGCTCACCGGCCTATAATTTCCTGGATTATTCTTGCCACCCTTCTTAAACAAAGGAACAACATTGGTTATTCTCCAGTCCTCTGGGACCTCACCTGTAGCCAATGAGGATACAAAGATTTCTGTCAAGGCCCCAGCAATTTCTTCCCTTGCCTCCCTCAGTATTCTGGGTAGATCCCATCAGGCTCTGGGGACTTATCTACCTTAATGCTTTGCAAGACACCCAACACCTCCTCCTTTTTGATAATGAGATGACTGAGACTATCTACACTCCCTTCCCTAGGCTCATCATCCACCAAGTCCTTCTCCTTGGTGAATACTGATGCAAAGTACTCATTTAGTACCTCGCTCATTTTCTCTGACTCCACACATAGATTCCCTTCTCTGTCCTTGAGTGGGCCAACCCTTTCCCTGGTTACCCTCTTGCTCTTTATATACGTATAAAAAGCCTTGGGATTTTCCTTAATCCTTTTTGTCAATGACTTCTCATAACCCCTTTTAGCCCTCCTGACTCCTTGCTTAAGTTCCTTCCTACTGTCTTTATATTCCTCAAGGGATTCGTCTGTTCCTAGCCTTCCAGCCCTTACGAATGCTTCCTTTTTCTTTTTGACGAGGCTCACAATATCCCGCGTTATCCAAGGTTCCCGAAACTTGCCAAACTTATCCTTCTTCCTCACAGGAACATGCTGGTCCTGGATTCTAATCAACTGACGTTTGAAAGACTCCCACATGTCAGATGTTGATTTACCCTCAAACAGCCACCCCCAATCTAAGTTCTTCAGTTCCTGCCTAATATTGTTATAATTAGCCTTCCCCCAATTTAGTACCTTCACCCGAGGACTACTCTTATCCTTATCCACAAGTACCTTAAAACTTATGGAATTATGGTCACTGTTCCCGAAATGCTCCCCTACTGAAACTTCGATCACCTGGCCAGGCTCATTCCCCAATACCAGGTCCAGTACGGCCCCATCCCTAGTTGGACTATCTACATATTGTTTCAAGAAGCCCTCCTGGATGCTCCTTACAAATTCTGCCCCATCCAAGCCCCTAGCACTAAGTGAGTCCCAGTCAATATTGGGGAAGTTAAAATCACCCACCACTACAACCCTGTTACCTTTACATCTTTCCAAAATCTGTCTACATATCTGCTCCTCTACCTCCCGATGGCTGTTGGGAGGCCTGTAGTAAACCCCCAACATTGTGACTGCACCCTTCCTATTCCTGAGCTCCAGCCATATTGCCTCGCTGCATGACCCCGACGAGGTGTCCTCCTGCAGTACAGCTGTGATATTCTCCTTAACCAGTAATGCAACTCCCCCACCCCTTTTACATCCCCCTCTATGCCGCCTGAAGCTTCTAAATCCTGGAACATTTAGCTGCCAATCCTGTCCTTCCCTCAACCAAGTCTCTGTAATAGCAACAACATCATAGCTCCAAGTACTAATCCAAGCTCTAAATTCATCTGCCTTACCTGTTATACTTCTCGCATTGAAACAAATGCACTTCAGACCACCAGTCCCGCTGTGCTCTGCAACATCTCCCTGCCTGCTCTTCCTCTTAGTCTTACTGGCCTGATTTATTAGTTCCCCCTCATTTATTTCACTTGCTGTCCGACTGCTCTGGTTCCCACCCCCCTGCCACACTAGTTTAAACCCTCCCGAGTGGCGCCAGCAAACCTTGCAGCCAGGATATTAGTGCCCCTCCAGTTTAGATGCAACCCGTCCTTCTTGTACAGGTCCCATCTGTCCCTGAAGAGATCCCAATGGTCCAGATATCTGAAACCCTCCCTTCTACACCAGCTGTTCAGCCACGTGTTTAGCTGCACTATCTTCCTATTTCTAGCCTCACTGGCATGTGGCACAGGGAGTAATCCCGAGATTACAACCCTCGAGGTCTTGTCTTTTAACTTTCTACCTAACTCCCTAAACTGCCCCTGCAGGACCTCATCACTCTTCCTGCCTATGTTGTTGGTACCGATGTGTACCACAACCTCTGGCTGTTCACCCTCCCCCTTTAGAATGCCCCCTGTCCGTTCAGAGACATCCTTGACTCTGGCACCAGGGAGGCAACATACCATCCTGGAGTCTCTTTCACATCCACAGAAGCGCCTATCTGTGCCCCTGACTATAGAGTCCCCTATAACTATTGCTCTTCTGCGCTTTGTCCCTCCCTGCTGAACAACAGTGCCAGCCGTGCCACTGCTCTGGCTGCTGCTGTTTTCCCCTGATAGGCCATCCCCCCAACAGTATCCAAAATGGTATACTTGTTAGAGAGGGGGATAGCCACAGGGGATTCCTGCACTGAATGCCTGCCCCTTCTAGCGGTCACCCATCTATCTTCCTGCACCTTGGGTGTAACCACTTCTCTAAAACTCCTGTCTATGACACTTTCTGCCACCTGCATGCTCCTAAGTGCATCCAGTTGCTGCTCCAACCGATCCATGCGGTCTGTGAGGAGCTGCAACTGGATACACTTCCTGCAGACGTAGTCGTCCGGAACGCTGGAAGCGTCACGGACCTCCCACATCTCACAGGTGAAGCACTTCACCCCTCTAACTGACATTTCTCGCACTAATTAATAAATAAAAATACTTATTAAATCCTTACTAAATTGTTATAATTAACTATATGGTCCCTCGTGCTAGATTCCTACTATAAATATTAAATGCTAAGTAAATACAGTAATCTCCTCCCTCTGGTTTAGTTACTCTACTTATTAATTAGTTAATTAGGGTTTTAATCAATTTTTACCAATGTTTTATTTTCAAATTCAGTACAAATTCCCTACCAGCCAATCAGGTCACAGCTTTCCTGTGATGTCACTTTTCGTTTTTTTTTGCCAGAGGTAAGTTTTTTATACTTACCGGTCTGGAACTCTGCCCTCCAAGTCTTCTCCGTGAATGTCGGCTGCGAATCCCCGAGGTAAGTTTTTTATACTTACCCGTCTGGAACTCCGCCCTCCGAGTCTTCTCCGTGAATGTTAACTCTCCTTTTTTAAATATCTATAGAAACTCTTACTGTCTTTATATTTCTAGTTAGCTTTCTCTCGTACTCTAATTTTACCTTCCATATCAATCTTTTAGTCATTCATTGCTGTTTTTTATATTTTGTCAAATCTTCTGACTTGCCTCCCGTCTTTGCACAATTATAGGCTTTTTCTTTAAGTCTGATGGTATCTTTAACTGTTTTAGTTAACCAAGGATGGTGGGTCTCGCCCATGGAATTTTTCTTTCTTGTTGAAATGTGTCTATTCTGTGTATTCTGAAATATCCCCTTAAATGTCTGCCACTGCATCTCTATTGACCTGTCCCTTAACCTGATTTGCCAGTTCACTTTAGCTAGCTCTGCTTTCATGCCCTCATAATTGCCCTTATTTAAGTTGAAAATACTAGTCTTGGACCCACTCTTCTCTCCCTCAAACTGAATGTAAAATTCAATCATATAATGATCGTTTCTACCTAGGGGTACCTTAACTATGAGGTCATTAATTAATCCGATCTCGTTGCACAATATCAGGTCTCGTATAGCCTGCTCTCTGGTTGGCTCCAGAATGTACTGTTCTAAGAAATTATCCCGAAAACATTCTACGTACTCCTAATCTAGGCCACCTCTGCCCATTTGATTTTTCCAGTCTATATGTAGGTTAAAATCCCCCATAATTATCACTGTACCTTTCTGACAAGCTGCCATTATTTCTTCCTTTATACCCTGTCCTACAGTGTGGTTAACGTTAGCTGGCTTGTACACCACTCGCACAAGTGACTTTTTGCCTTTATGATTTCTCATTTCTACCCAAACTGCTTCTACATCCTGGTCTCCTGAACTTAGGTCATCCCTCTCTATCGTGCTAATGCCATCATTAATCAACAGAGCCACCCCTCCACCTTTTCCTAGCTTCCTGTCCTTCCTAAATGCAGATACAGCCTTTAGTTGTGTCCTTTTATTTTTGTAACCTCTAGCCTTATCTGTTGAGTTACTTTTAGATTTGTATGCTCTGTCCCTTCCTGTCACAGTCTGTTTATCATTTCCCATATTAGTACCTTCCTCTCTTGCCTTGTCTCTACTCCTTGATTTACCACATCTTCCCAAATTTGATCCCTTGCCCCCATTATTCAGTTTAAAACACTCTCCAGTTTCCTTGTTATGCGGCTCGCTAGAACAGCGGCTCCAGCATGGTTCACGTGTAGACCATTCCAATGGTACAGCACCATTTTCCACAGTACTGGTGCCAGTACCCCACAAACCGGACCCCACTTCTACCACACCAGTCCTTGAGCCAAGCATTAATTTCTCTAATTCCGAAGAAGGGTCACTGACCCGAAATGTTAACTCTGCTTCTCTTTCCACAGATGCTGCCAGACCTGCTGAGTGAATCCAGCATTTCTTGTTTTTGTATTAATTTCTCTAATCTTATTTGCTCTATGTCAATTTGCACTATGCCAATTTGCACATGGCTCAGGTAATAGAGTCATAGAGTTATACAGCACAGAAACAGGCCCTTCAGCCCATCGTGTCTGTGCCGGCCATCAAGCACCTATGTATTCTAATCCCATTTTCCAGCACTCGGCCCGTAGCCTTGTATGTTATGGTGTTTCAAGTGCACATCTAAATACTTCTTAAATGTTGTGAGGGTTCCTGCCTCTACCACCCCTTCAGGTAGCGTGTTCCAGATGCCTTTATTAGCCGAGGCATAAAATATAAGAGCAGGGACCTCCTCGAAAAATTCAATCAAATTTGTTCGACACAATCTCCCCCTGACAAAGACATGCTGACTATCCCTGATTAATCCCTGCCTCTCCAAGTGGAGATTAATCCTGTCTCTCAGAATTTTTTCCAATAGTTTCTCTCCCACTGATGTTAGACTCACTGGCCTGTAATTACCTGGTTTATCCCTGCTATCCTTCTTGAATAATAATACCACATTCGCTGTCCTCCAGTCCTCTGGTACCTCTCCTGTGGCCAGAGAGGATTTGAAAATTTGTGTCAGAGTCCCTGCTATCTCCTCCCTTGCCTCATGTAACAGCCTGGGATACCTCTCATCTGGGCCTGGGGATTTATCCACTTTTAAGTCCACTAAAACTGCCAACACTTCCTCCCTTTCTATCCTAATTCGTTCAAGTATATCACAATCCCCCTCCCTGATCTCTGCATCTACATCGTCCTTCTCCATAATGAACACAGATGAAAAGTAATCATTTAAAACCTCACCTATGTCCTCCGGCTCCACACACAGATTGCCACTCTGGTGCCTAATGGGCCCCACTCTTTCCCTGGTTATCCTCCTGCCCTTAAAATACTTATAAAACGCCTTGGGATTTTCCTTTATCTTGCCTGCCAATGTTTCTTCATATCCCCTCTTGGCTCTCCTAATTACTTTTTTAAGTACCCCCTACACTTTCTATATTCCTCTCGGGCCTCCACTGTCTTCAGCGCTTTGAATCTGCCAGAAGCCTCCTTTTTTTTCCTTATCCAATCCTCTATATCCCTTGACATCCAGGATTCCCTGGAATTGTTGGTCCTACCCTTCACCTTTACAGGAACATGTTGGCCCTGAATTCTCACTATTTCCACTTTGAATGACTCCCACTGATTTGATGTAGACTTTCCTACAAGTGGCTGCTCCCAGTCCACTTTGGTCAGATCCTGTTTTATCATATTGAAATCGTCCTTCCCCCAATTCAGGGCTTTTATTTCTGGCCCCTCTTTCTCCTTTTCCATAACTACCTTAAATCTTACAGAGTTATGCTCACTATCCGCGAAATACTCCCCCTCTGACACTTCTACCACTTGTCCGGCTTCATTCCCCAGGATTAGGTCCAGTACCGCCCCTTCTCTTGTAGGACTTTCTATGTGCTGGCTCAAAAAGCTCTCCTGTATGCACCAAGAATTCCGCCCCCCTTTAAGCCTTTTGCACTGACTATCCCAGTTGATATTGGGGAAGTTGAAATTCCCTACTATTTTTACAGCTCTCTGAGATTTGCCGAAATATCTGTTCCTCTATCTCTCCCTGACTGTTTGGAGGCCTGTAGTACACTCCCAGCCAAGAAATTGCCCCCTTTTTATTTTTAAGTTCTACCCATATGGCCTAATTTGAGGAACCTTCTAAGATATCATCCCTCCTTACTGTAGTAATTGACTCCTTGATCAACTGTGCAACACTACCTCCTCTTTTACACCGCTCCCCCCTCCCCCCGTCATGTCTGAAGATTCTATACCCTGGAATATTGAGCTGCCAGTCCTGCCCTTCCATCAACCATGTCTCTGTGATAGCAATAATATCATATTCCCATGTGTTAATCAATGCCCTCAATTTATTTTTTTTTATTTATTTTTTTATTTAGAGATACAGCACTGAAACAGGCCCTTCGGCCCACCAAGTCTGTGCCGACCATCAACCACCCATTTATACTAACCCTACAGTAATCCCATATTCCTACCACCTACCTACACAAGGGGCAATTTACAGCGGCCAATTTACCTATCACCTGCAAGTCTTTGGCTGTGGGAGGAAACCGGAGCACCCGGCGAAAGCCCACGCGGTCACAGGGAGAACTTTCAAACTCTGCACAGGCAGTACCCAGAATCGAACCTGGGTCCCTGGAGCTGTGAGGCTGCGGTGCTAACCACTGTGCCACTGTAGTAAGACTCCTTGCATTAAAATAGATGCAATCTGGCCTTGCACTATTCGCTTGTGCCTTAACAGGTCTATATTTGCTCTGCCTTCCAGACTGACTCAGTTTCTCCTCTATATTTGACTGTGCATCACCCCCTACTGTACCTCTATTCTGTATCCCATCCCCCTACCAAATCAATTTAACCACCAGCCCCCCAACAGCACTAGCAAACCTCCCAGCAAGGATGTTGGTCCCGTTCCGGTTCAGGTGCAACCCATTCAACTTGAACATGTCCCACCTTCACCAGAAGCAGACCCAGTGATCCAGGAAACTAAAGCCCTCCCTCCTGCACCATGTCTTCAGCCACATATTGATCTGTTCTATCCTCCTATACCCATACTCACTCGCACGTGGTACCGGGAGTAATCCAGAGATTACAACCTTTGAGGTCCTGCATTTTAATCTGCTACCTAGCTCCCTAAATTCTTGTTGCAGGACCTCATCCCTCTTTCTACCTATATCGTTGGTACCAATGTTCACCCTCCCCCTTCAGAAGGTCTTGCAGCCGCTCCGTGACATCCTTGACCCTAGCACCAGGGAGGCAACATACCATCCTGGAGTCATATTTGCGGTCACAGAAACGCCTGTCTGTTCCCCTTACGATTGAATCCCCTATCACTATAGCCCTGTCGCTCTTCTTCCTCCTCTCCTGTGCAGCAGAGCCACCCATGGTGCCATGAACCTGGCTCTTGCTGCTTTCCCCTGAGCCATCTCCCCCAACAGTATCCAAAGCGGTATATCAATTAGAGAGGGGAATGGCCACAGGAGACTCCTGCACTACCTACTTTCCTCTTTTCTGCCTGGTGATCACCCATTCCTTTCCTGCCTTTGCAGCATTTGCCTGCAGTGTGACCACCTCGCTAAACGTGCTAACCACAATGATCTCAGCATCGCGGATGCTCCATAATGAATCCACCCGCAGCTTCCAGTGTCCCTGATTTCCCACATAGCGCAGGAGCAGCTCACTTGTGCGAGCTCTCCTGCCATGACTTACCTTTAGATTATTTAGTTACTCTATTTAATCAAAAAATACTAATTACGCTAGGGGCCTTGTTCTACTCCAAACACTACCCACTACAATCTCAAGTAGTTAATAAATTACACTAATTAAAAAAAAACACTTTAGTAGTACTAACCTGATCACTTATAAGGTAGGTTTTAAGGTTTTTTTTAAAAAAAAGAACTTTGCCCTGAATTTTTAAAGCTATTTCCAGGCACTAACAGCAGTTACTCACGAACCAATCACCTTGCACCATGATGTCACTGTTGATTTTATTTTCAAAATTCCGGCATGCCTGGACTGCTCTCTTCTCAGGTCGGCTCCTCTCCGTTCCCAGAAGATAAGTGACTAGGCCGCGATCCTCGGGCTCTATTTATCGGCTCCTCTCTCAGCGTTCTCCCCTCAGGTCCGCTCCCGGAAGGTAATAATCCAGAGATTATCATCTTTGAGGTTCTGCTTCTTAATTTGGCACCTAGTTCCTCATACTATGCAGAACCTCTTTCTTTGTCCTGCCTATGTCATTGGTACCTACATGGACCATGACGACTGGTTCCCTCCCCCCCCCCGCCACCCCACACTGTAAGTTCCTCTCCAGCAGTGAGCAGATGTCCCGAACCCTGGCCACCCGGCAGGCAACACAGCCGTCTGGACTCACGCTCTTTGCTGCAGAGAACAGTGTCAATCCCCCTAACTATATTGTCTCCTACTACTACTACATTCCTTTTGTCTCCCTCCACTTGAATGGCTTCCTGTAGCATGGTGCCGTGAAGATTGTGGGAAGGTTATCATCATCGGTTGCAGGCCTACTGGTGGCTAGTCAGGCCTATCCGTGACCAGCAGATTCTCCCACAGCGGGTACAAGTGAAGGTGTAGTTGCTGCTGGGGGCAATTGGATCCTCCTTTTCTGTTTCATGCTGGTTCTTCGCTCAGTCTCAAAGGTGTCTGCAGCCCTCCAGATGTAGCATCTCCAGGCATCATGATCTATAGCCTGCGTTTCCCACTGGCCATGGTTGATGTGGCACACAGAGAGGGACTCCTTCTGCAAGTCCTTGAAACGTTTGCATGGGGCCCCTCTGTGCCTTTTACCAGTGATCAGCTCTCCATACAACACGACCTTGGGCAGGTGACTGTCATCCATCTGGGCAACGTGACCCGTCCAACGCAGTTGGCTTTGCAGGAGGATGTCCTCGATGCTGGTGATGTTGGCTGTTTCCAGGACTTCCATGTTTGTAATGCAGTCCTGCCAGCGGATCTTGAGAATGCTGCCAAGGCAGCGCTGATGGAAGCATTCTAGAAGACGTACATGATGGCGATATAGGACCCATGACTCGGCGCCATACAGAAGGGTGGTGAGGACTACGGCTTTGTACACTTTGAGTTTAGTCTGTGCTCTGAGGCTGTGTTTGCTCCACACACCACCAAACATTGTCATCGAGGGAACCGAACTGAATGCCGTCAAGCAATTTACTTATTTGGGGAGCGTCATCTTGTTTGAAGCTACCATAGACAAGGAAGTGGACAAGATGCTTTTAAAAGCAAACAGAACACAACGTTCATTCATTAAGATGGAGAGTGAAGTAGCTGAATCTGAAACTAGGGTCCTGAATCTAAATGAAGGAAACTATGAAGGTATGAGGTGCGAGTTGGCCATGGTAGATTGGGGAACTTTATTAAAATGGTTGACGGTGGATAGGCAATGGATAATATTTAAAGAACGTGTGCATGAATTACAACAATTATTCATTCCTGCCTGGCGCAAAAATAAAACAGGAAAGGTAGCTCAACTGTGGCTTACAAAAGAAATTAGGAATAGTATTAGATCCAAAGAGGAGGCATATAAAATTGCCAGAAAAATCAGCAAGTGTGAGGATTGGGAGCGGTTTAGAATTCAGCAAAGGAGGACAAAGAGGTTGATTAAGCGGGGGAAAATAGAGTATGAGGGTAAACTTGTGAGGAACATAAAAACTAACTGTAAAAGCCTCTATAAATATGTGAAGAGAAAAAGATTAGTGAAGACAAATGTCCCTTACATTCAGAAATGGGGGAAATTATAATGGGGAACAAAGAAATGGTAGAACAATTAAACACATGTTTAGTTTAGTTTAGAGATACAGCATGAAACAGGCCCTTCGGCCCACCGAGTCTGTGCTGAACATCAACCACCCATTTATACTAATCCTACACTAGTTCCATATTCCTTCCACATCCCCACCTGTCCCTATATTTCCCTACCACCTACCTATACTAGGGGCAATTGCTAATGGCCAATTTACCTATCAACCTGCAAGTCTTTGGCATGTGGGAGGAAACCGGAGCACCCGGAGGAAACCCACGCAGACACAGGGAGAACTTGCAAACTCTACACAGGCAGTACCCAGAATTGAACCCGGGTCCCTGGAGCTGTGAGGCTGCGGTGCTAACCACTACGCCGCCCTGGGAAGGTAAATGGTATGTTGACCTTCATTGCAAGAGGATTTGAGTACAAGAGCAAGGATGTCTTACTGCATTTATACAGGGCCTTGGTGAGACCACATCTGGAGTATTGCGTACAGTTTTGGTCTCCTTATCTGAGAAGGATGTTCTTGCCATGGAAGGAGTGCAAAGAAGATTTACTAGGTTGATTCCTGGGATGGCAGGATTGGCATATGAGGAGAGATTGAGTTGACTAGGTCTATATTCACTAGATTTTAGATGAATGTGAGGGGATCTCATAGAAACCTATAAGATTCTAACAGGACTAGACGGCTAGATGTTCCCGAAGGCTGGGGAGTCCAGAACCATGGGTCACAGTCTCAGGATACGGGGTATGCCATTTAGAACCGAGATGAGGAGAAATTTCTTCACTCAAGAGGCTGGTGAACCTGTGGAATTCTCTATCACAGTGGGCAGTGGAGGCCAAATCATTGAATATATTCAAGAAGGAGATAGATATATTTCTTAATGCCAAAGGAATCAAGGGATATGGGAAGAAAGCAGGAACAGGGTACTGAATTAGACATTCAGTCAAGATCTTTTTTGAATGGTGGAGCAGGCCCAAAAGACCGAATGGCCTACTTCTGCTCCTATTTTCTATGTTTCTATAACCTTTGCCAGTTCTGATGAAAAGTCATCGACCTGAAACGTTAAACATGTTTCTCTCTCCACAGATGCTGCCAGACCTGTTCAGTATTTCCAGCACTTTCTATTTTTCACCTTAGTCCTGTCTGTTTAAGCAGAAAGGTTTGCTAGTGCTATCTGTGTGAAAGGGCAGCACTGATCCCGACTTTAAACGGTGAGAGGATTGACAATGGAATGTATAACCGGTGAGACAGTTGCTGGTACCTCTTTAAGCATAACCCTCGACAGCAGCCGAGCCAAGGCCCGGTTTGGTTACCTTTGACCCCAACGCGAGGTCAGTCATTGCGGCGCATGCGCTCGGTCTCATTCTGGCCTGGGTTCCGCGGAGAGGGGGAGGTGAAGCTCTGACATGGTGAGTGCGGCTGCCTCCATCACTCGATCCCCTGGTTCGCTCCTCAGGCCTTGTCTGGCGATGGCAGCCTTTGGTTAACCGTTTTCGCTGACTCAGTAGGCGGGTTAACAAAAAATAAGCTGGGCGGACGGCTTCCCTCGGCCGTGCCCCGCTTCCCCCGGGAAGAGCTGGTCCCGAAGAGACAGGCGGACCCATCGCAGAAAGTCCCGGTCCCCAAGCGGAAGTTTATTGATGTTTGTTTTTCTCTCTGACCTTCCCCCTCCTGACAGCTGGGCCCCGGTTAGCTGCAGTTCTGTGTAACCTGGCGCTGACCGTGTTTTGTCGGAGGTGCTTCACGCAGTTTTATCCCGTCTCGCCTGGTCTCAGAGTGGGAGGATAGCGAAGGAGCAGGAATTTTGGCCCCCGTCTCCTTCCAAACTAACTTAATCCAAGGGCCACGAAATTGTCTCTGTATTCGGGTTACTTTGGCTTCACTAATTTTGATAAAAGCAAAATACTATAGATGCTGGAAATCTGAAAATAAAATGCTCGAAATACTTAGTAGGTCGGAGCGATCTGTGGAGAGAGAAACAGAGTTAATGTTTCGAGTCGGCTGTGACACATTTGAGTTTTGTTGAAATACAGAAGGAGGTGTTATCAGACTGTGCATGGTTGGAGCTGATATAATGGTGAGTGGGTTTAACTGGTATTGACAGTTTCTCAAAGATATGGACTTGGTTTATCAGAGTTGTACTTTTACATATTTAGCCAGTTATAAATTTACCTTTGAGGTGGAGTGGAGATTTTCTGTCCTGTAGTAACTTTCTGATCATTATTATTAGTATTTCAATAAGTTACCGTCAGATTTTTGAACTGTAAACATCACTCCACAGTATAATTTGACACTCTCAACACATTGGTTTGAAGTGAGCATTTTGAACTATAAAAACACAAGTCTTGGTAGTCACTGATACAGTTTGAAGTGAAGAATTAGATCATAAATTTCAAGGATATCCTAATTTAACTGATTTTTCCCCCCCATTTCCTTTCCACATCTACATATTAGAGAAACTAAAGTGGCCTTAGAACAATGCACCCTGTGCAGTTGAACAAGGCCCTGCGTGTATCTAGTGATCAGTTTGTCTAGTCGTAGAGTTGTGGAGTTTGCAAGTTCTCCCTATGTCTGCGTGGGTTTTCTCCGGGTGCTCCGGTTTCCTCCCACAAGCCAAACGACTTGCAGGTTGGTAGGTAAATTGGCCATTATAAATTGCCACTAGTATAGGTAGGTGGTAGGGAAATATAGGGACAGGTGGGGATGTTTGGTAGGAATATGGCATTAGTGTAGGATTAGTATAAATGGGTGGTTGATGGTCGGCACAGACTCGGTGGGCCGAAGGGCCTGTTTCAGTGCTGTACCTCTAAACTAAACTAAGAGGCCCCAAACCAAACTATTACGTGCAGGCCTTTGCAAAGGTAGAAAAATGTAAAATAACAGTTCACAGCGTAGAAGGAAGCTAATCAGCCCATCATGTGTGGTAGCTTCTTGCTAGAGGAATCCAAAACTAATCCCACTGTCCTCTCTTCATCGGCCTGCATCATCTTTGCTTCAAATGCTTTTCCAGTTTTCCTTTAAAATATGCAACGGTCTTTTCTATTAGTCATTTCCTCCGGCAAAACATTTCATGCTCCCAACAGTGCTCTGCATAAAGAAATCTCTCATTTCTCTCCCAACTGTTTTTCTTAGTTTACCTTTCATAATTTTAAACTTCTAAATCTCCTCTTGGTCTTCTCTGCTCCAGTGCAAATACTGGATAATGTTTTCTCACAACAGTACTCGAGTTAATGCAAAGAATTTTAAATTAATATGTGCACACAATTGTATAATTGAGAAAGTTTCATCTTTTTATTTGGCTATTGGCACTTTTCAGAGGACTTTTCTTGCAAATATTTGCAGTCGTTCTGGCAACTAATTTTTTTGTGCCATTTCACTTAAATGAAGTCAGCACATCTCATTCAAAAATAAAAACAGAAAATGTTGTAAACACTGAGCAGGTCAAGAAGCATCACTGGAGGGAGAATATTGGAGCTATCAACTCTCTGGCACTTGATAATTGGATACCTGAGCCAGGTTGGCTTGCAGCACTTGAAGGAGCTATTGATGATTGACCAGCCTTGTTCGTTTATAGGACCTGGAGCGATACATTGCTCTGCAATTCTTGCCATTTGGCCTCTGATAACCCTGCAAACCAACGCCCCAGTGTTGGGTTCTTGGACAAGACAGAACAGTTGCAGACAGTAGTTCTGGTGCAACAATTTGAGGATTTATTAAGTAACAAAATTATACTTAACCAGGTGATAGTTTACAGGTCACACACGGCCTTAATCTCCAGTCGCTTGGACACAGATCGACGCTAGTTCTGGCCTTTCATTACTGGTGTTTTCTTTTTCTTTATTCAGTAAAGCTGTGTGCCAAAAGTGATTGGGCATAGTCTTTTAACCCCTTCTTGGAGGTTTACACCCCTAACTGAATGACCCTCCCCAGTTTTCTTTTGGTGTCAGGTGCACGTGATCATGCTGCAAATGCTTTCTTTAAGTGGCAGACACCTAGGGCAGCACTATCTATTAGAGTCCCTTTCTTCTCTAGGGATAAGAAAGGAATTAGGGTCATGTGGTTTCGAGGAATACTGCTTATCACTGCAAACTGAGACCACCACATGATTTCCTTGAATCCGAGCTCTGAGGAGGTCATGTGGTTTCCAGGGAAAGGTCTGCACATCTCGTATTGTCTTATAAATGAAATTAAGGGTGAATAATGTTTTCAACCATGACATAAGTTACATAATCTCAGAACTAATACAAAACTAGAAGCTAGTTTATATAACTAGGATGTATAACAATGTATAAAAATATGGTGTATAAAAATGACAGCAAAATTTCAAAATACACTTGATACATGTGCATGGATAAATGTATCGGAACATAGTTCATATTCTTACAGAATTGTGTTGTGTGCTAAGTTCCACCACTTTAGCTGGTTAAACTCTAGGAGTACTCCTGCCTTTACTCTGTCTATGCCTTAGTTCCTGTCAACTTCCACCTAAACACTCTCAACTTGGTTTAGTGAAATAATTAATGATGTGTAACAGCCACTAAAGAGAGTCTGCCATTGTCGTTCTTTAGTCTAATGCCTTTTGAAGCATACTAAATTCAGTCAATTGTTTGAGATTTTATATTGGGGCAGTAAGACATTTTCCTCTATATCCTTTATAACATGACCAAGTTCATGTTTGTGTTGAACAATCTGTCTATTGAACAAGTTACAATGCTGTGAAAAAATATCTCTAGTTTCATCTGATCGATCCACTAAGAAAAATAGCCAGTAGCTACTGCCCACTTAACAAGTGCAGATACTGTATTGAAAGCATTTTGCTTGTACTTCATGCATTTGTTGTACTGCCAAGTATGTAGGCTATTAGTTTTGTTCACTCATTGTTTCATCTTTGAGAGAATGGATAGTTTTTTTTCTCCATTTTCCAACTGTCAGCAATGCAATTTAAAGTTTATTCCATTTAAAATTAGCTCTTGATTTTATGCATTATTCAACAGTTGCAGTTTTTAAATTGATTTCGCTTTATGTTTTTAAAAGTTAGCTTTTTGCTTCCTTTTGGGTTTAACTGATTTTTCTCCAGTAAAATTAATCTTTAGTGACAAAATTCATTTAAATAATTAGTACAGATTATTGGCAGGAGTTTGGTTAAATATTTTTATCTTCCTTAAGTGGTCTGTTTTAAAGTTTACTAAATGGCAGATGTGGCAGTGAACAGAAATTGTATCTAGTTGTCATGTTTCTTCCAATTTGCTTTGTTTATTGCTTTTGAGTTAGCATCCTGCATGCATATTTGTTTTTGTGGGTTAAATCAGTAAATTTATTTGTGGGTGTCTCAATGTGATCTGTGTGCTTGACCATTCCTTTTGGGGAGGACCACGTGAATACAGTGGAAAAGAAAACAAAGACTTGCATTTATATAGCGTATCTTGCAACCTCAGGACATCCCAAAATGCTTTACAGTCAATAAAGTACTTTTTCAAGTGTATTCACTGTTATGCAGGGAGTGCAGCTTATGATGACTTTATACCTTAACCATCACCGGATAAAAGAACAGAATCCTTTTTATTTAAAGCTCTATTCTGTTCATTCTTACAGGAGCACAGAGGCTTAATCCTTGAGTTATAAGTACCCAGAATGGACAGCTACTTCAAGTCAGCAGTTTGTGACCTGGATAAATTACTTGATGAATTTGAGCAAAATCCAGGTTGGTTGTATTTTTTTCTTTAAGACATCTTTAATTTTTTTCCCTTTCACAGAATCACAGAATTGTTACAGTGCAGGAGGAGGCTATTTGGCCCATCGTGTCTGCACCGTCTCCTTGAATGCGCAGTTCACCGAATGCCATTCTCCCACCTTCTCCCCATAACCGTGCACATTCTTCCTTTTCAGATAACAGTTTAATTCACTTTGGAAGGCCTCGATTGAACCTGTCTCCACCGCACTCTCAGGCAGTGCATTCTAGATCCTAACCACTTGCTGCATGAAAAAGTTTTCTCATGTTGCTTTTGTTCATTTGCCAATCACTTTAAATCTGTGCCCTCTTGATCTCGATCCTTTCACGAGTGGGAACAGTTTTTCCCTATCCACTCTGTCCAGACCCATCATAATTTTGAATACCTCTATCAAATCTCCTCTCAGCCTTCTCCAAGGAGAACAGTCCTAACTTCTCCAATTTATCTCCATGCCTGAAGTTCCTCATCCCGGGAACCATTCTCGTGAATCTTTTCTGTACTCTCTCCAATGCCTTCACGTCTTTCCTGAAATGCTGTACCTAAACTGACAATTTTTCAGTCTTTCTTAGACTCTGGAGTGATGCCAGAGGTCTGAAGAATTGCGAACGTTACACTGTTGTTCAAAAAAAGGTGTAGAGATAAACCCAGCAACTACAGGCCAGTCAGTTTAACTTCGGTAGTGGGGAAAATTCAAGAAAGAATAATTTGGAACAAAATTAATAGTCACATTAATGCAGGTTAATTAAAGAAAGCCAGTGTGGATTTTTTAAGGGAAAATTGTTTAACTAACTTGCTGGAGTTTTTTTGAAGAGGTAACAGAGCAGGTTGATGAGGGCAATGCAGTTGATGTGTACATGGACTTCCAAAGGGTGTTTGATACAGTGCCGCGTAACAGACTTATGAGCAAAGTTATAGCTCATGGTGAAATAAACAGGACAGTAGCAACATGGATACAGAATTGGCTGAGTGACAGGAAACAAAGAGTAGCAGTTAATGGATGTTTTTGAGTTGGAGGAATGTTTGTTGTGCAGTTTCCCAGGGTTCAGTGTTGGGACCCTTGCTCCTCCTGATATATATTAATGACCTAGACCTTGGTGTCCAGGTCACAATGTCAAAATTTGTAGATGAAAAGAAATTTGGAAGCATTGTGGAATGTGAGGAGGATGTGTAGAACTTCAAAAGGACATAGACATGTAGGTGGAATAGAAACATAGAAAATAGGAGCAGGAGTAGGCCATTCGGCCCTTTGAGCCTGCTCTGCCATTCATTATGATCATGGCTGATCATCCAACTCAGTAACCTGTTCCTGCTTTCACCCCATATCCTTTGATACCATTCGCCCCAAGAGCTATATCTAACTCCTTCTTGAAAACATACAATGTTTTGGCCTCAACTGCTTTCTGTGGTAGCAAATTCCATAGATTCACCACTCTCTGGGTGAAGAAATTTCTCCTCATCTCAGTCCTGAAAGGTTTACCCCGCATCCTTAGACTGTGACCCCTGGTTCTGGATTCCCCCACCATCGGGAACATCCTTCCTGCATCTACCCTGTCCAGTCCTGTTAGAATTTTGTAGGAGGACAGGTGGCTGAAGTGCAATGCAGAGAAACATGAAGTGATATATTTTGGTAGGAAGAACATGGAGAGACACTAAAATAATTTTTAAAGTGTGTGCAGGAGCAGAGGGACCTGGGTGTATAAGTGCATACGTCATTGAACGTGGTAGGATAGGTTGAGAGAGCGGTTAATAAAGCATACAGTATCCTAGATTTTATTAATAGGGGCATGGAGTACAAGAGCAAGGAGGTTATGTTGAACTAGTATAAGATGCTAGTTTGGCCTCAGCTGGACTATTGCGTCCAGTTCTGGGCGCCACACTTTAGGAAGGATGTCAAGGCGTTAGAGAGGGTGAGATAAGATTCATGAGAAAGGTTCCAGGGATGAGGAACTTCAGTTTTGAAGATAGATTGGAGAAGCTGGTCTGTTTTCCTTGGAGAAGAGACGGCTGAGAGGTGATTTGATAGAGGTATTCAAAATCATGAGGGATCTGGACACAGTAGATGGGGAGAAACTGTTCCCACTCATGAAAGGACTGAGAGCGAAAGGGCAAAGATTTGAAGTGATTGGCAAAAGAAGCATAAGCGACATGCGGAAAAACTTTTTCCTGGAATGCACTACCTGTGAGTGTGATGGAGGCAGGTTCAATTGAAGCATTCAAAAGGGAATTAAACAGTTATATGAAAAGGAAGAATGTGCAGAGTTACGGGGAGAAGATGGGGGAGCAGCACTCGATGAAATGCTCATTAGGAGTGTCGTTGCAGACATGATGGGTCGAATGGCTCCCTCCTGCACTGTAACAATTCTGTGATTCTGTACTCCAGCTGAGGCTGAACCAGTGCCTTTTTTTTTCCTTTCAGTTCTTGCACCTGAGAGGGTGGGCAGCCTGCCTTGGGGTCCTAAGTTTATCTGATGCTTTGAGTTGTACAAGAACAGACCAGAGATGTAACTCTGAAGTTTTCCCCTTTCCTCTCACTCATAATGTTAGTGCTTGGCATCTGTTTTGACACTACCTCACCAACCACCCCCCTCCCCCCCCCCCCCCCGCCACAACCGTACGATTTAGGATTGGGAGTCACAGATGCTTAAAGAAGGTGGGGGGGGGGGGGGTCTAAAGTCATAGGTAGTTTATTAAAAAGCAGCACTTTAAATATAATGTAAATTAAGAAGCAGCAATTTAAATATAATGCCTAAGCTAAATAGAAACGACATACGACCCGTAACTGGTTGAACGGATTACGGATCCAGATCATACTCTGGGGAAGAATAGTGTAGGCAGTCTTCCCCGACAGATGAGGCAGGTGAGGTGTTGGTGGTCTCTTCGGTCATTATGGTCCTCAGTCTTCTTGAGCTAGCCGAAGTATTTTGCCGAAGCCAAGCTTTGGGAAGCTCGCCTTCTGTCTGAAGAAAACTGACTCTTTCCTTCCCGGGCATCTGTTTATTTACTTTATTTTGAGGGGCTGGTAGTTTACCCTATGACAATTGCTTGTTTGATTCCAGTTGCCCAATCATCAACTTAATGTAAAGCCCTCCCCTCCCATCACTCTGCCCACCCTCCCCAATGTCACCTTTCACCTTATCTCGTGCTTGGTATAGTTGGTAAACTTCTGCCAGACACATGTCTAGAGAGGATATGAAGCCCTATCTTACCAGCTTTAGGATTGTTTTGTTTCAGTGCCTGTGCTAGATTCATGTCCTTTGCAGAGATAACAAGCCTATGCTACCCTGGCTGCCTGCTATAGAATCTTCCTTAATAAGAGAGAGAGCGCTATTTCTATAAGATTCAATTAATTTCTTATGGTTTGATAAGGTTATTAGACAGCCATTTCTTGTACCACCCTAACCTCTGTGTCCACTCAGCAAGTTGCCCACAAATTTGAAGAACATTTGTGCTGAAGGATGAGCTTTGTGATGTTTTATGCCAGTATGTATATTAAGTGCTCCCAGACCTGATATAGACCTATTACAATGGAAAGCTCATTCACTGCTTAATCTCATTTGATTTTGCACTCTGTTAACCATCAAATTGACTACTTCCATTCCCTTATTCTTTACTGAGCTCACTCAACCTGGCATGCCTGAGCTGTGCCATAGCTGAGCAGGCTAAAGGAAGCATCTGCCAATAGCCCTGTGCGTGGTAGCTAAAGTGTATGTGAAGATGAATGACTGTCTGTCTATGAAGGCTGAAATTGGATGCTTCCTTTTTCTTAATCCCCATTCCTCCTAGTCTCTTGTGAGGAAGTGCTTGGCCTCAACCCAGCACCTTTCCCTGTCAGCAAGAAGACAAGACTGTTCAATGCTCTGTGCAACCTGCCATGTGTGTTTTTTCAGCTAACATCTCCTTACTAATTGATGCACTTTATGCCGTTTCTAGTTTTTGTCATTTTGTATAATGTAGCATAAAAGATGGAAAGTGAATTTAATTTTTACTTCCCCTTAAGCATTCAATTCTGAGGCTGATTGTCCAGCAATACCACACTAGATTCGTATGAGTAAGCCTGACCATTGTTCTTATCTACACAATAATTCACTTCAATTATTTAGTCTGTGGTATCTTTTATTAAGTTTTGTAAGTTTCCCTACTGTTAATTTTGCACTTAATAACTTTGTAATTTAATTTTTGGGGTTTTGTCTTTTTAAAGATGAGAATAATTTTTGCGAGACTGCTGTAAGAAAGCCCATATCATCAGATTACCCATCTCTTCACTCCAACTCCAAATACTTAACAGACCTGCCTGCATCCACTGCACAGACTACATTCAACACACCCAAATTTGATGCATCTGATGATCAGCTTGGGTCAGGTTCATTGCCAAGTGATGCTGATCCTAGAGAAACTTTAACATTGCCACCATCACAAAAAACTCTAACGGAGTTGGACTTGTTATCTACTGTTGATAGCAGAGCATCTGCCGATTCAGAGCAGTTCAATCACAACAGAGGGAGTGGACCCATCTGTGACTTAATCAGTGACACTGAAAGTGTGACCCATGAAATAAATGGTCAGGAGATTGATGATGAACCAGAAATTAAACCCACTGAGAACCAGGCCAGTGGTTTATTGCTGATAGACTTTAACCAGTCCTCTCCACCACTTCAAATTGGAGAATTGGAATGTTCAGGAGGAGGGAGTTTAGGAATTACAAGCCTGTTGGAGTTGAATATATCTTTTCATAATAGTAGAGAGCTTGAACCACAGCATTCAGGACCTTTTAATGAGGGAATAGGGAACCAGGAATATCCAATCCAGCACCAGAGTCCTGATGAACTCAAAGATGGTGAACCTCAAAAGGAAGAGGAGTATCTTGAAAAATTACCTCACTCTGAACAAAGTAAAGAGTTGTCAGTTGTTTCAAAACAAACCAAAGAAGTCAGTTCTGTTAATGGAGACACTATTGGATACAATGATTACACCAACAAAAGATTAGAGCATTCTGGCAGTGTAAAGTTGGCTGTGTGTGCAAATTTGAACAACATAACCACTGTTTCGTCCTGTGAGTCAGAAGATGTTGAAACTGGTTTAGAGGTTGAAAAGGAATTTTTAAAAGTAAGATACACATGTAATGCTGGATTAACAAAAAATGCAAATAAGATGGGTCATAAGAATAATTCTACCAAATCTGCTGATTCTTTGCTAAATCCACTTTCTGGAGCAGACTCCACAATAAAATTAGTAGATCCAGAGCTGGATTCGCAGGCTAACCCATCTCAAAAAGAATATAATAAAACTACAGATTGTGGCTTGGCCATGTGCATAATTAAAGATTCTGTTAAATTGAACTCCAAACCACATGCTGAAGATCTGTCTCTTACGGATGATACCAATCAGAATCTGGAGCATATTGGTGATATCTCTTCAGAGGAACATATATGTTTTGAAGGTGAAGATACGATTGAAGAAAAGAATGAAAAATATCCTAACGCAGAATGGATGCAAAAGGAAGAAGCTTTCGTGTCTTCAGATACTCTTGCAGAAAGTGTAGATAAACCACTTGAGTTACTGAATGTCGTAAACGATATGGAAGCAGTGTCGACTGACAAAGAATTTACAGCTGAGTTTTCTTTTGTCACTGACATCCATAAAGATGGATACGATATAAGTGATGTATTGGTTAGTGATTCTGAGCTTGATGCATTCTTAATGGATCAAAATGATAGTTTAGAAGAGTCTGTGGTAGGCCCTTCAGTTAATGGCTTTTCGGAGCCTACAACAAGTCAAACTGGTTTGCTCAAGACAGATGGTTCTCTAAGTCTTTCTGATGATATTGTGGCTATTGGCATAAGTCATGATTCTCAGGAAGAAGACATTCCTAAAAGAGCTGAGCGTGGAAAAGGGAGGCTGGTGTCAAATACTGGAAGCACTCCATCCCCAACAGAAAATGGTTCAATAAATCCTGCTGTAAATGATGTACTGTTTGAGATAACTCAAAAACCAGGCAGAACCAAAAGCAGTCAGTCAGTGTCCTCTGCTGACACTGATCAAATAACCAACAGTACCCTTAGTAATCAAATTAATTTTGGAGGTGCTCGACCCAAACTCTTCAATTCTCAAGCAAGAATTCCACCAAATAAAGATCTGAATGATCCAGTTGCTGATAATCCTGAAGATGTTGCTGACAGTTTAGATCAGTGTACAGTGTACATTGATACAAAAGGTGCTGTCTCTGAAACAATTCAAAGCCCATCTATTTCAAGCTCCACTTGTAATTACGGCATTAGTGCAGAAGATGAGACACAAGTTTTTGGGCCATCATATGATTCCATCACACGTGATGATTATGTAGAAAATGCAGTTGAAGGTATTGGTGCCACTGAACAGTTCATCAAAGAAGCGACTATACTTGGACAGAACCAGCCAAAATGGATACCAGATTCTGAAGCTCCAAACTGTGCAAAGTGCCAAGCTAGGTTTACTTTCACAAAAAGGAGACATCACTGCAGAGCATGTGGAAAAGTAAGTACTGTCAATTTATTCAATAGCAAGAATTTCTTTGTTTTCAGTTTTGTGAGAGTAATGTATCCAAGTTTGCTTATGGTGAAAAACTAGGTGGGAATGTAATCTGTGAGGAGGACACAAAAAAAGGCTGCAGAGAAATAGACAGGTTAAGTGAGTGGGCAACAAGGTAGCTGATGGAGTCTAATTGAGGACATATTAGGTTATTTACTTTGGTAGTAAGAATAGAAAAGCAGAATAATTAAGAGGTGTGAAACCTTTACATATTGTTCAGAGACATGCGTGTACTTGGAACACAAAATTAGCATTTAAGTACAGCAAGCAATTAGGAAGGCAAATGGCATGTTTGCCTTTATTGCAAGGGGGTTAGTGTACAAGAATAAGGAAGTCTTCAGTTGTATAGGGCTTTGGTGCGAACACACCTAGAGTACTATGTGCAGTTTTGGTCTCCATCTCTAAGGAAGGATATACTTGGAGGCGGTAGAGCGAAGGTACACTAACTCGGCTCCTGGGTTGAGAGGGTTGTCCTCTGATGAGAGGCTGAGTAAATTGGGCCTATGCTATCTGGAGTTTAGAAGAATGAGAGGAGATCTCATTGAAACGTACAAGATTCTGAACGGGCTTGACAGAATAGACGCTGAGAGGTTGTTTCTGCAGGCCGAAGAATCTCTGACATGGGAGTACAGTCTCAGGATAAGGGGGTGAATCATTTAGTACTGAGCTGACACATTTCTTCACTCAAAGGCTTTTGTGAATCTTTGGAATTCTGTACCCCAGAGGGTTGTGGATGTTCTATCATTGAGTATATTCAAGGCTGAGATAGTTAGATTTTTGATCACTTAGGGAATCGAGGGATATGGGGAGGGGGATGAATGGAAATGAGGCAGGTGATCATCCATGATCATATTGTATCAGGCTTGAGGGGCCATATAGTCTACTCCTATTTATTTAATTTTACTGCCCATCCCTCCCAATAAAACTCTTGGATTTAAAATGGTTGCCAGCTAGTATTTGTTTTCACTTGATAGTTCTCTCAATCCATATGATTTTCCTGAAATATATTTTTAAGTTTCATGAGATTTGGTTGTGTCATAGAAACATGAAAAAAATTGCAGCATTGAAGGAGGTCATTCGGCCCATTGTGTTTCTGTCAGCGAAGAAAGAGCTATCCAGCCTAATCCTTCTTTCTAGCTCTTGGTCCATAGCTCTGTAGTTACGGCACTTCAAGTGCATATCCAAGCATTTAGTTCAATGGAATGAGCATTTCTGCTGCTACCACCCTTTCAGGCAGGGAGTTACAGACCCCCACCACCCCTTGGGTGAAAAGATCTCTACTCAATTCCACTCTGATCCTCCTAATGACTTGAAACATGCACATCTGGTTATTGACAACTCTGCTCATGGAAATAGGCCCTTCCTATCCACACTATGTAGGTCGCTCAGAATTTTATACACCTTAATTAAATATCCTCTCAGCCTCCCCTGTTCCAGAGAAAACAACTCCAGCCTATCCAGTCTTTCCTCGTAGCTAAAAGTCGCCACTCCTGGCAGCGTCCTTGTAAAAGTATGATCACATCCTTCCTGTAATGTGGTCACAGGACTGTACGTAGTACTCTAGATGTGGTCTAACTAGTGTTTTATACTGTTCTAGAATAATCACCGTGCTCTCATTCTATGCCTTAACTGATAAATGAAAGTATCTCCTGCTTTTATATATTGTTTGCCTTTATTGCAAGGGAGTTCGCGTACAAAAATAAAGAAGGCTTCAATTGTATAGGGCTTTGGTGCGAACACACCTGGAGTACTATGTGCAGTTTTGGTCTATCCCTTCCTCTCTTTTTAACCAACTTATCTATCTGTCCTGCTAACTTCAGGGATCGTGGACATGCACTCCAAGGTCCTCTGTTTCTTTGCACTTCTAAATATCCTACCATTTATTGTATATTCCCTTGCCTTTTTTTTACCCTCCCCAAACACTCTTTACACTTCTTCAGACTGAGTTCCATTTGCCATTTTCTGCCTGCCTGACCAGACCTTCCTGCAGTCTGCAGCTTTCTTCCTCACTCAACCTCATGGCGAATTTTGGAATCATCTGCAAACTTCTTAATCATGCCCCCTACATTTAAGCCTAAATCAGTGATGTATACCATAAAAAATAAAGGACCTAGTACTCGCTTCTCTTTCTCTCTCTCTCTTTTTGGCCTCCTTGTCTTGAGAGACAATGGTTAAGCGCCTAGAGGTGGTTAGTGGTTTGTGGAGCAGCGCCTGGAGTGGCTATAAAGGCCAATTCTAGAGTGACAGACTTCCATAGGCACTGCAGATAAAATTGGTTGTCGGGGCTGTTATACAGTTGGCTCTCTCCTTACACTTTTGTCTTTTTTCCTGCCAACTGCTAAGTCTCTTCGACTCGCCACTCTTTAGCCCTGCCTTGATGGCTGTCCTCCAGCTCTGGCGATCACTGGCAACTGATTCCCATGACTTGTGGTCAATGTCACAGGACTTCATGTCGCGTTTGCAGACGTCTTTAAAGTGGAGACATGGACGGCCAATGGGTCTGATACCAGTGATGAACTTGCTGTACAAATCGTCCTTGGGGATCCTGCCATCTTCCATGAGGCTCACATGGCCAAGCCATCTCCAACGCCGCTGGCTCAGTAGGGTGAATATGCTGGGGATGCTAGCTGCCTCGAGGACTTCTGCGTTGGAGATATGGTCCTGCCACCTGATGCCAAGGATTCTCTGGAGGCAGCGAAGATGGAATGAGTTGAGACGTTGCTCTTGACTGACATACGTTGTCCAGGCCTCGCTGCCTAGAGCACGGTACTGAGGAGACAGGCTTGAAACCCTCGGACCTTTGTGTTCCGTGTCAGTGCGCCATTTTCCCACACCCTCTCGGCCAGTTTGAACATAGCAGCGGACGCCTTTCCCATACGCTTGTTGATTTCTGCATCGAGAGAGAGGTTATTGGTGATAGTTGAGCCTAGGTAGGTGAACACTTCCAGAGCGTGGTTGCTGATATTGATGGATGGAGCATTTCTGACGTCTTGTCCCATGATGTTCGTTTTCTTGAGGCTGATGGTTAGGCCAAATTCGTTGCAGGCAGCCGCAATCCTGTCTGAGTCTCTGCAGAAACTCTTCAGTATGACATGTTAATGCAAAGAGGAGTTCCCTGATGAGGACTTTCCGTACTTTGGTCTTCGCTCTTAGACGGGCAAGGTTGAACAACCTGCCACCTGATCTTGTGTGGAGGAAAATTCCTTCTTCTGAAGACTTGAACGCATGTAACAGCAGCAGGGAGAAGACGATCCCAAACAGTGTAGGTGCGAGAACACAGCCCTGTTTCACGCCACTCAGGATAGGAAAGGGCTCTGATGAGGCACCGCTATGCTGAATTGTGCCTTTCATATTGTCATGGAATGAGGTGATGATATTTAGTAGCTTTGGTGGACATCCGATCTTTGCTAGTAGTCTGAAGAGACCATGTCTGCTGATGAGGTCAAAGGCTTTGGTGAGATCTATGAAAGCAACGTAGAGGGGCATCTGTTGTTCTTGGCATTTCTCCTGTAGCTGGCGAAGGGGGAACGGCATGTCAATGGTGGATCTCTCTGCTCAAAAACTGCACTGTGCCTCAGGATAGTCACGCTCAGCCAGCTTCTGGAGTCTGTTTAAAATGACTCGAGCGAAGACTTTCCCCACTATGCTGAGCAGGGAGATTCCACAGTAGTTGTTGCAGTCACCGCGGTCACCCTTGTTCTTATAGAGGGTGATGATATTGGCATCGCGCATATCCTGTGGTACTGCTCCCTCATCCCAGCACAGGCAAAGCAGTTCATGGAGTGCTGAGAGTTTAGCAGGCTTGGCACTCTTGATTATTTCAGGGGTAATGCCGTCCTTTCCAGGGGCTTTTCCACTGGCTAGAGAATCAATGGCATCGCTGAGTTCCGATTTTATTGGCTGTTCGTCCAGCTCATCCATGAGTGGCAGAGACTAGGCTGCATGGAGGGCGGTATCAGTGACAACATTCTCCCTGGAGTACAGTTCTCGGTAGTTCTCCACCCAGTGGTCCATTTGCTTGCATTGGTCAGTGATCGTTGCCCCTGATTTAGACTTTTGGGCGGGGGGGGGGGCGATCTTCTTGATGGTTGGCCCGAAAGCTCTCTTAATGCCATCATACATTCCTCTGATGTTTCCGGTGTCTGAGGCCAGCTGAATACGACTGCATAAGTGTCGCCAGTAGTCATTTGCACAGCGCCTGGCTGTTTGTGCAGTGCTTCTGGCTACTTTAAGTGCTACAGATGTTACCTCGCTGGGGGCTTTCTTGTAGTTCAACAGTGCAGTGCGCTTAGCGGTTATGGCAGGTTCCAGCTCTCAAAGTGAGATTGAAACCAGTCTGCATTCTGCTTCTCACGTTTGCCAAAGGTGATCATTGCTGCGTCATAGATGGCGTCTCTGATGCGGGCCCACTTCGTCTCTGCATTCCCTGCAGGAGTGTTTTGAAGGGCTTTTTCAAGTGAATTTAGAAACTTATGTAACCGCTATGGATAAGAAATTCTGTTAGTTTTGATGCGCGGGCAGCCCTTCTGCTTGGAGTGTTGTAGCTTCGCTGCATGCCAGGGAGTGGTCGGTGTCGCAGTCCACACTGGAAGCTGCGTGTGATTTGGACACCGTTTATAGAGGCTTGCCTTGTGACGATGAGGCCCTGCTGGTGCCAACAACGTGATCTTGGGTGTCTCCATGAAACCTGGTGGCGGGGTTTAGTATGAAAGAACGAGTTGGTGATGCAGAGGTTGTGATAGGTGCACAGCTCCAGCAGTCTCTGTCCTTTCTCATTCGTCCTTCCAATGCTATAGCGCCCAAGGCAGAGCCCTGCAGATCCCCACTGGAAACAGCCTTCTAGTCACAAAAACACTCATCGATCATTACCCTCTGCTACTTGCCACTGAACTAATTTTGGATCCAACTTTCCCTTGAATTCCATGGGCTCTGACCTTTCTGACCATGGGACTTGCTAAAATCCACGAAGACTCCATCGACCTGGCTACCCTTATTGAACTTCCTTGTTACCTCCTCAAAACATTCAATCAAGTTAGTCAGACACGACCCTCCTTCAACAAATCCATGCTGACTGCCCTTGATAAATCTGTGCCTTTCTAAATATTGATTTATACTGTCCCTCAGAATTTTTCCAATAATTTTCTCACCACCAAGGTTTGGCTGACTGGCCTGTAGTTACATGGTCTCGCCCCTACACTCTTTTCAGACAATTGTATGATGTTAGCAGTCCTCCAATCCTCCGGCACAGCATCTGTAGCCAGAGAGGATTGGATAATGGTCCGAACCTTTTCTCTTTCCTCCCTTGCTTTTCTTAGCAGCCTGGAATACATTTCATCCAAGTCTGGTGATTTATCTACTGTAAAAGAGCTAAACTCACTTGTCCCCTCCAATATATCTGTCTCCTTTATAACTTCAGTGAATGCATTATCATCCTCTTTTGTTAAGATAGACGCAAAGTATTCATTAAGAACCATGCCCACGTCTTGTGCCTCCGCACACAGGTTACCTTTTTTGTCTCTAATAGTCCCTACACATTCCTTAGTTATTCTCTTGTTCATGTATTTATCAAACACTTTGGGTCATTCTTGTTTTACTTGCCAACAGTTTTTTTATGCCCCCTCTTTGCTTTCGCAATTTCCTTTTTAATTTCACCATTGTCCTTTCTATACTCTTGGCTTTCTGCAATATTGAGCTCTCAGTATAAAACCTTAGCTCTTTTTTTTTAGCCTTTCCTACTCTATATGCTCTTTGTCATCCTGGGGGTTGCGCGGGGGTGGCGGGTGGTTGGTGTCTAGACTTGGGAGTCCCGCCCTTTTTCTTGGGAACATATTTGTTCTGAACCCTCACCATCTCTTCCTTGAATGCCTCCCATTACTCTGACATTGATTTACCTTCCAGTCCACTCTTACCAAATCATATTTAAACTTAGTAGAATTGGCCTTTGCCCAACTAAAACTACTTCTACTGGTCTGTTGTCCTTTTCCATAACTATGCTAAAACAACTGAATTAGGATCACCGCACCAAAATGCGCTCTCACTAATACCCTTTCCACCTGCCCAACTTCATTCCCTAAAACTAAGTCCAGAATTGTCCCTGGTTACGTACTCAGCTATGCACTGGCAAAAATACATTTTAAGAATTTTGTACCTTCTATACCTTTTACACTGATTTTTATCCCAGTTAATATTAGGCTAGAGGGTAGTTGAAACCCCCTACTATTACTACCCTGTTGTTTCTGAACTACTTAGTAATTTTCTCTGCTATCTCCCTTTGGCTGTTGGGGGTCTATAGTCTACTCCCAGCAATGTGATTACCCCCTGTTTTCCCTCAGTTCAACCCATATGGCCCCATTTGATGATCCTTCTAACATATCATCCCTCCTCACAGCTGTGATTGTTTCTTTCACCAATATTGCGACCAACACCACCCCCGCCCCCCCCCACCCCACCGTCTGAGAATCCTGTAACTAGTAATGTTGAGCTGCCATTCTTGCCCTTCTTCAAGCCATTTTTCATTAATAGCCATGATATACATCCACATATCCATCTGTGCCCTCAGCTCATCTGCCGCCTTCACTAAATGCCTTGCATTGAAGTACATACTATTATTGAATGACTATACCTATTTACTAGCCTTTGTTTCCTCTGCCTTCCATACTCATTTATTAATTTCCTGTCTTCCATTTCTAGCTTTGCTTCTCTCCCTTCTGAATATGCACTCAGGTTCCCATCCCCGTGCCAAGTTAGTTTAAACCTTCTCCTACAGCATTAGTAAACCTCTCCACCATGTTATTGGTACCGGTCCTATTGAGGTGCAACTTGTCCGCTTCATACAAGTCCCACCTCTCCCAGAATTGGCCCCAATACCCCAGGAATCTAAAGCCTTCCCTCCTGCACCACCGTTGCAGCTACGCATCCATCTGCATTACCTGCCTATTTCTGTACTCGCTAGTGTGTGACACTGGGAGTAATCAGGAGATTACTGCCTTTGTGCTCATGCTTTTTAATTTCTTTCCTAGCTCCCTGAAGTCTGCCTTCAGGACCTCATCCCTCTTTTCTCCCTATGTTGATGCCAATATGGACCATGACCTGGCTGTTCCCCCTGAACCCCGCCCTGCTCAAAGTACTGTAACTGATCAGTGGCATCCTTGATCATGGCACCAGGGAGGCAACATACCATCGTGGAGTCACATCTGTAGCTGCACCTGTCTGTTTCCCCAATTATTGAATCCCTATCAATTTCCTAAGCTTCCTTTTCTCTCCCCATCCGCCCCTGTACAGCTGTGCTGCCTATGATGCTAAGGCCTTGACTCTGGCTTTACTCGCCAGAGAAACCATCGCTCTCACCAATATTCAAAATTGCATACTGGTTAGAGAGCAAGATGCACTCAGGAAACTCCTGCCGTACCTGTTGGGTCCTCCTTGTCTGTTTGGCAGTCACCCATCCCCTCTCTGCCTGCACACACTCAAGCTGTGGGGTGTGCTATCCACGTAGCTTTCAGTCTCACGGATGCAATGCAGTGACATCAACTGCAGCTAAGATCCGTCGTCCAGAGCTCGAGCTCGTCCAGCTGATGACACTTCCTGCATCTGTGGTTATCCAGGACGTGAGAAGCGTCTTGGAGTTTTCACATGGCACGTGATGTGCAGTTGATGGGACTGAGGTGCCCTGTCATGCCTCTTTATTAGACTGCTAATTAAATTTCTTAGTTCAACCCATTGCCTTCAATAGAAAAAACAAATAGTAATGCCAACCTGCTGTATTGTGACTTCACTCCTTGATTTTTTTTTTCTGTTTTTGATTCATTGAATATATACTGCTGCCCGCCCCCGCTGAGGTCGTCGTTCTGTCCTGAGCCTTCTCTCCTGATCTACTTATGCTACTTGCAGCTCTGCTCTTGCTGCCTCAACTCAGGTCCGTGCTCCTGTGAAATAGCTTTCAGCTATTTCTATTTCTTATATAACCAATGAAAGAGATTGTGAAACTGTAAGAGTCTTTTTGCAAAACATTTTGTCTTCACACTCCCACTTAGATACAAACATACGAATTGGGAGCAGGAGTAGGCCATGTGGCCTCTCGGGCCTGCTCCTCCATTCATTAAGTTCATGGCTGAACTGATTTCTCCACATTACCGCCTACCCCCGAATACCTTTCACCCCCTTGCTTGTCCAGGATCTATCTACCTCTGCCTTAAACATATTCACAGACTCTGTTTCCGCCGCCTTCTGAGGAACAGAGTTCCAAAGACTCACGACCCTCCGAGAGAAAAAATTTCTCATCTTAAATGGGCGACCCTTTATTTTAAAACAATGACCCCTGGTTCTAGATTCTCCCACAAGGGCAAACATTCTTTCCACATCCACCCTGTCAAGACACCTCAGGATCTTGTATGTTTCAATCAAGTCGCCTCTTACTCTTCTAAATTCCAGAGGATACAAGCCTCGCCTGTCCAGTCTTTCCTCATAAGATGGCCCGCCCATTCCAGGTATCAGTCTAGTCAACCTTCTTGGAACTGCTTCCAACTCATTTACATCCTTCCTTAAATCTTCTTTGGCCTCCTTGTCTCGAGAGACAATGGGTAAGCTCCTGGAGGTGGTCAGTGGTTTGTGAAGCAGCGCCTGGAGTGGCTATAAAGGCCAATTCTAGAGTGACAGGCTCTTCCACAGGTGCTGCAGATAAAATTGGTTGTCGGGGCTGTTACACAGTTGGCTCTCTCCTTGTGCTTCTGTCTTTTTTCCTGCCAACTGCTAAGACTCTTCGACTCGCCACGCTTCAGCCCCGCCTTTATGGTTGCCCGCCAGCTCTGGCGATCGCTGGCAACTGACTCCCACGACTTGTGATCAATGTCACAGGACTTCATGTCGCATTTGCAGACGTCTTTAAAGCGGAGACAAGGACGGCCGGTGGGTCTGATACCAGTGACGAGCTCGCTGTACAATGTGTCCTTGGGGATCCTGCCATCTTCCATGCAGCTCACATGGCCAAGCCATCTCAGGCGCCGCTGCCTTAGTAGGGTATATATGCTGGGGATGTTGGCCGCCTCGAGGACTTCTGTGTTGGAGATACGGTCTTGCCACCTGATGCCAAGGATTCTCCGGAGGCAGTGAAGATGGAATGAATTGAGACGTCACTCTTGGCTGGTGTATGTTGTCCAGGCCTCGCTGCTGTAGAGCAAGGTACTGAGGACACAGGCTTGAAGCACTCAGACTTTTGTGTTCTGTGTCAGTGCGCCATTTTCCCACACTCCCTTGGCCAGTCTGGACATAGCAGAGGAAGCCTTTCCCATGCACTTGTTGAATTCTGCATTGAGAGACAGGTTACTGGTGATAGTTGAGCCTCGGTAGGTGAACTCTTGAACCACTTCCAGAGTGTGGTCGCCAATATTTATGGAGGGGGCATTGCTGACATCCTGTCCCATGATGTTCGTTTTCTTGAGACTGATGGTTAGGCCAAATTCGGTGCAGGCAGCCGCAATCCTGTCGATGAGTCTCTGCAGACACTCTTCAGTGTGAGCTGTTAATGCAGCATTGTCAGCAGAGAGGAGTTCCCTGATGAGGACTTTCCGTACTTTGGTCTTTGCTCTTAGACGGGCAAGGTTGAACAACCTGCCCCCTGATCTTGTGTGGAGGAAAATTCCTTCTTCTGAAGACTTGAACGCCTGAAACAGTGTAGGTGCGAGAACACAGCCCTGTTTCACACCATCAGGATTGGAAAGGGGTCTGATGAGGCACCGCTATGCTGAATTGTGCCTTTCATATTGTCATGGAATGAGGTGATGATACTTAGTAGCTTTGGTGGGCATCCAATCTTTTCTAGTAGTCTGAAGAGACCACGTCTGCCGACGAGGTCAAAGGCTTTGGTGAGATCTATGAAAGCAACGTAGAGGGGCATCTGTTGTTCACGGCATTTCTCCTGTAGCTGGCGAAGGGAGAACGGCATATCAATGGTGGATCTCTCTGTTCGAAAGCCACACTGTGCCTCAGGGTAGACACGCTCAGCCAGCTTCTGGAGCCTGTTTAAAGCGACTCGAGCGAAGACTTCCCCCACTATGCTGAGCAGGGAGATTCCACAGTAGTTGTTGCAGTCACCGCGGTCACCCTTGTTCTTATAGAGGGTGATATTGGCATCGCGCATGTCCTGAGGTACTGCTTCCTCGTCCCAGCACAGGCAAAGCAGTTCGTACAGTGCTGAAAGTATAGCAGGCTTGGTACTCTTGATTATTTCCACTGGCTAGAGAATCAATGGCATCACTGAGTTCCGATTTTGTTGGCTGTACGTCCAGCTCATCCATGGCTGGGAGAGACTGGGCTGCATTGAGGGCGGTCTCAGTGACAACATTTTGCCTGGAGTACAGTTCTCGGTAGTGTTCCACCCAGCGGTCCATTTGCTTGCGTTATAAGGAGACCAGTACTGCGCACAGTACTCCAGATGTGGTCTCACCTATGCCCTGTATAGCTGAAGCATAACCTCCCTACTTTTGTATTCAATTCCCCTCGCGATAAACTATAATCTATTAGCTTTCCTAATTACGTGCTGTACCTGCGTACTAACATTTTGCAAATCATACACTAGGACGTCCAGATTCTTCTACATCTCCGAGCTCTGCGATCTCTCACCATTTAGGTGCTATGCTTCTTTGTTATTCTTCCTGCCAAAATGGACAACTTCGCATTTTACTGCATTTTACCACATTATACCCCATCTGCCAGATTTCTGCCCACTCACTTAACCTATCTGTATCCCTTTGTAGCCTCCTTATGTCCTCCTCACAACCAGCGTTGCTACCTGTCTTTGTGTCATCAGCAAATTTAACAACCGTACCTTCAGTCCCTTCATCTAAGTTATTTATATAAATTGTAAAAAGTTGAGGCCCCAGCACAGATACCTGTGGCACACCACTCATTACATCTTGCCAACCAGAAAATGACCCATTTGTGCTTACTGTTTCCTGTTAGCTAGCCAATCTTCTATTCATGCCAGTATGTTATCCCCTGCACCATGAGCGTTTATGTTTTGCAATAACCTATGATGCGGCACCTTATCAAATGCCTTCTGGAAATTTAAGTACAATACATCCACCTTCATCCACATTACATTTAACTCCCTCAAAGAACTCCAATTAATTGGTTAAACATGATTTCTCTTTCACAAAACCATGTTGACTCTGCCTGATTATCATCAATTTTTTTTAAAGTGCGCTGCTATAAGGTCTTTCAGAATAGCTTCTAACATTTTCCCTAAGAAAGATGTTAAGCTAATTGGCCAGTAGTTTCCTGCTTTCTGTCTCCTTCCCTTTTTGAATAAAGCAGTTACATTCACTATTTTCCAGTCTAGCGGAACCTTCCCCAAATCTAGGGTATTTTGGAAAATTAAAACTAACATATCAACTATCTCACTCGCCACTTCTTTTAACATTCGTGGATGAAGTCCATCAGTACCAGGGACTTGTCAGCCTGTAGCTCCAACAATTTGTTCAGTACCATTTGCCTGGTGATTGTAATTTTCTTGAGTTCCTCCCTCCCTTCCATTTCCTGACTACAGCTAATTCTGGAATGTTACTTGTATCCTCAATAGTGAAGACCGATGCAAAATACCTGTTCAGTTCATCTGCCATCTCCTTATTATCCATTATTAATTCCCCAGACTCACTTTCTATAGGACCAACGTTCACTTTGTTAACTCTTTTCTTTTTAAAATATCTATAGAAACTCTTACTAGCCATCTTTATATTTCTAGCTAGCTTTCTCTCATATTCTAATTTTACCTTCCTTATCAATCTTTTAGTCATCCTTTGCTGTTTTTTATATTCTGTCCAATCTTCTGACCTGCTACCCATGTTTGCACAATTATATACGTTTTCTTTAAGTTTGATACTATCTTTAACTGTTTTAGTTAACCATGGATGGCACCACCCCCCCACCCCCTTGGAATTTTTCTTTCTCATTGGAATATATCTATGCTGTGTTTTCTGAAATATCCCCTTATATGTCTGCCACTGCATCTCTATTGACCTATCCCTTAACTTAATTTGCCAGTTTACTTTAGCTAGCTCTGCTTTCATGCCTTCATAATTGCCCTTATTTAAGTTTGAAATACTGGTCTTGGACCCACTCTTCTCTCCCTCAAACTGAATGTTAAATTCAAATATATTATGATCGCTGCTCCCTAGGGGTACCTTAACTATGAGGTCAGTAATTAATCCTATCTTGTTGCACAATATCAGGTCTAGTGTAGCCTGTTCTCTGGTTGGCTCCAGGACTTACTGTTCCAAGAAAATATCCCAAAAACATTCTATGTACTCGTCATCTAGGCTACCTCTGCCCATCTAATTTTTCCAGTCTATATGTAGGTTAAAATCCCCCATCATTATCGCTGTACTTTTCTGACAAGCTGCCATTATTTCTTCCTTTATACCCCCGTCCTACAGTGTGGTTAATGTTAGGTGGCCTGTACACCACTCGCACAAATGACTTTTTGCCTTTATGATTTCTCATCTCTACCCAAACTGCTGCTACATTCTGGTTTCCTGAACTTGGGTCATTCATCTCTATTGCGCTAATACCATCATTAATTAACAGAGCCACCCCTCCACCTTTTCCTCGCTTCCTGTCCTTCATAAATGCCATATACCCTTCAATATTTAGGTCCCAATCTATGTCATCCTGCAGCTATGTCTCTATAATAACTATCAGATCATACTTATTTATTCCTATTTGCGCTCTCAGTTCATCTGTTTTGTTTTGAATGTTACGTGCATTCAGATACAGAGCTTTTAGTTTTGCGCTTTTATTATTTTTGCAACCTCTAACATTATCTGTTGATTTACTCTTATATTTGAATGCTCTGTCCCTTCCTGTCATAGCCTGTTTATCATTTCCCATTTTAATACCTTCCTCTTTTGCCTTGTCTCTACTCCTTGATTTACCGTACCTTCTAAAACTTGATCCCTTGCCCCCACTATTCAGTTTAAAACCCTCTCCACTTTCCTAGTTACGTGGCTTGCTGGAACACTGGCCCCAGCAGGGTTCAGATGCAGACTGTCCCAATGGTATAGCCACCACTTTCCCCAGTACTGGTGCCAGTGCCCCACAAACTGGAACCCACTTCTACCACACCAGTCTTTGAGCCACACATTAATTTCTCTAATCTTATTTGCCCTATGCCAATTTGCACGTGGCTCAACTAATAATCCAGAGATTATTACCTTTGAGGTTCTGTTAATTTAGTGGTTAATTCCTCATATGCAGCACCTCTTGTCCTGCCTATGTTATTGGTACCTACATGGACCACGATGACTGGATCCTCCCCCTCCCACTGTAAGTTCCTCTCCAGCCCTGAGCAGATGTCCTGAACCCTGGCAACACAGCCGTCTGGGCTCTTGCTCTTTGCTGCAGAGAACAGTGTCAATCCCCCTAACTATACTGTCCCTTACTACCACTACATTCCTTTTTTCTCCCTCCACTTGAATGGCTTCCTGAATGCGCGTTTTATTATAATCTGAAATTGAAAAATTGCATTGAAGGTAGTAATTGAGTTTCCTGTATTGGAATCTACCATTCTTGTTTGGCACTCTTAAGACATGCAAAATAAACAACAAATGTGATTCTTTGCTTTTGCTGTGCTACTTGTTTTCACAATGGTGCTGATACAGTCAATTTTCTAGGTTTTCTGTGCTGCCTGTTGTAATCAGAAGTGTAAACTGCAGTATTTGGAAAACAAGGAAGCTCGTGTTTGTGTTGTCTGCTATAGCACCATACAGAAAGGTAAGCGACTTAAGTGGTTATAAACCTGGCCTCATTTTATTATCTCTCCAGAACATGAAACATAGTTATCTATTAGTTACAAGAATGCATTTATTGCATTGAATAGCTTGCTTCCTTCTACAGGGAAAATCACTTTGTAAGGGAGGGAAAAATAACATCTTCAAAGCCCCCCTCTCCATCCCAACCATGGCTTTGTTTTTTTTTAAAAAGCCTTGGAAATGGTGAAAATGAGGAGAAAGCTCTACTGAAGTGCTCTGGGAGTAGCCTCAGGAAATTTAAATAAAAAGCAATAAGCATGTTTAACTAACTGGTTTCCCTGTCTCGGTGTCCTTGATTTGAATTACACCCCTGTTTCTGGTGATTCCACCTCAGTCATAGGCTTGGTACTGATAGGATATTAAAAGTAATGCTGTAGATATATCCTCCTCACAGCTTGCAACTGAACTCCCTAAGGGTTCAATAGCCCCTAGGTGTGTTTTTCAACTTCTTCTGGCTTCTTATACTGGGTACCCTAGCTTCTTCTCAAGAGATATATGTGCACAAAGTTGGTATACAATAAAGAATTATAGTATAACCCAGCTTTCATGCATTGTATTAATGGTTGACTCATGAACCTATTTGTGTCACTTGTCACGTATAAATGATGATGATGCAGTAAGTTTCCGAATCGAGTTAATAAAGGCAGTGTATAACTGAACCATACCACCCAATCCAAATTTCAACTCCAGCTTTGTGCTAAGTTATATGATCTCCGCTAAAGAAGCATTTGGGGCATCAACATCCTTATGGTAGAGAGGGGAATAACTCCCTTGGTTCTTGGTCCTGATGACTGATGCTTGTTAAAATGCCCATGTGTGGACATCAGGAGATCAGGATGAACTAAGATCTCTTTTGATCTAATAGGGTGCCAGCAGTAACTTAATTAGGCTTGATTCATGCAGAATCCCTAATTGGGTGATGTAGTGATACCTGGTGATTGAACCTTTCAGAGTGGTGCCTTCAGGAGGGGAGAAAAGGGGAGACAATTGATAAATAAAATTACAATGTTCAAGCATAATGGCAACAAAATCTGCAATAGGTTCTGAGCTGTTCAACAGCTAACACTAGAACTGGCATAGCACCAATCCAACAGCAGATTACAATTTATGAAAGATCCTTATGAAAACCCCATTGGTGCATAGGAGCAGGAGTCTGCCATTCAGCCCATCGAGCCTGCCCCGCCATTCAATATGATCATGGCTGATAATCCACTTCAATGCTTTTTTCCCATATCCCCTTATGTCATTTGTATTTAGAAATCTGTCAATCTCTGCTTTTAACATACTCAGTGACTGAGATTCCACAGCCCTCTGGGGTAGAGAATTCCAAAGATTCACAACCCTCTGAGTAAAGAAATTTCTCTTCACCTGTGTCCTAAGTGGCTTCCCCCTTATTTTGAAATTGTCTCCTCTGGTTGTAGACTCCCTAACTAGGGAAACATCTTAGTGAAGGTAAAGTGACAAAGGCCTTGTATTTAGGCTAGAAACCTGCAAAGAACACAATCTCAGCTTGTAATTTTCTATGTGGAGGAAATGGTCAACTTGAGACATTTTAATGGGATAAGCAAACAAAATATGATTTGAGATATAAAACCAATGGCTGTGCACAAGTCCACTTGTGTTTTGCTACTTTTCCTGTGTTAATTACTCTTGATCAGGATGATTGTGGGACATTTATATTTTAGCCTGTTTCTGGTAAGGGAATAGGAAAATTGGACAAGATTCCCACCTATTTGCTATCCATTTACCAGCAAGTATGTATGGAATTTGGAGGACAGCAGGCTTATGCTCCATACATGTATACCAGCCAACAGTATTAAACAAGCTACCGCTGAAAGCTAATGCAGTGCAGCTGGATGTGGTTGAGATTGCATTGTCTTGTGCCTTTCATCTGTACAGCGGTTAAAAAGCAAAACAGCTGATGAGCACAGACCTATGTGCCACAGAGCTTTATGCTGGCTATCGTCTTCACTTCTGTAATTTTTTTGAACTTCCGATGTTCATCCAAAATGATTTTCTTAAATAAGTGCTCTAGAGCACAGTGGCTGGTATGATGCTGCAAACTTGTAGTTTCTCCTGCACTGTTCCCTGGAGTTTCTGCTTTGGATGCAGTTGGTGGTCTGGGCGGAAATTTTGCCCAAAATAGAAAAGTTTTGAGAACTTCTAATCCCCCTTCTAGATTCTGCTCATACATTTGCATTTCAGTGAACATAAAATCTGCCATGATTAGGCAGTGTTTTGGAATGTAATTTGGAAAAAGAATGCTTTTAAATTTACCATGGAATATTTTTACCTGGTGCGGTTTTAGTAATACAGCTGAAAATGGGTTTATCACATAAAATAAGCATTTTTGATAAAACTATACGGAACCATTTGGTAGTTATCTAGTTGTACAGTAGTCAGTTTCTTAAATTTAAAAAAAACTTTCAAAACATGCCTGTTAATGTCCTTGCACCTAAAAGAACAGCTTAATTTTAAGAACCACTTGGAAGACCCGCGCAGGGGTGCAGTTTGCTAAAACTGTCAATGGTGATTAATTGGATTAAGGTGCATGGTCAGTTTTGTGTGCAGGGCCAGCTTCTAGCACAATGTTTTATAAATTAGCGCAAAAGATTTCAGAGACTCGATTCACGCAGGATGTAATTTTGCACTTGAAATTCTGTGGTCTTTTGTGCTGGTTTGGCTGATTTTGGGTGAATTGCACTGAAAAAAGTGCCACCTAGTGAAAATGCCAGGCTTGAATGTTTAAGTACTTGAACAAGAATAAATTGCAGGGTTATTGCGAAAGTACAGGGGAGTGGAGCTAATTGGATACCTCTTTCAAAGAGCCAGTACAGGCATGATGGGTCAAATGATCTCCTGTGCTGTATGATTCTATAATTCCTCTGCTCTTCCACATTCCAATCACTTGTTGACTATGACCACAAATTATAGCACTGAGGTGAGGAACTGAAGAATTCCTGTTAAGAGGGATTTTACCTAGTATGAGCTGTCCTTGATGTGAAAAGAGTGGAGGGGAATTTCATCTGTTTAGAATATTGTCACTGTGTACAGTTTTGGTCTCCTTATTTAAGGAGGGATATACTTGCATTGGAGGCAGTTCAGAGAAGGTTCACTAGGTTTATTCCTGGGATGAAGGGATTATATTATGAGGGGAGGTTTGGGCATTTACTGATTGGAGATTAGAAGAATGAAAAGTGATATTGAAACATATAAGATTCGGAGGGGTCTTGACAGGGTAGATGCTGAGAGGATGTTTCTGCTTGTGGGGGAACCTAGAACTATAAGGGCCATAGTTTCAGAATAAGGGGTCACCCATTTAAGATGGAAATGAGGAGGAATTTCTTCTCTCCGAGGGTTGTGAATCTTTGGAATTCTCTATCCCAAAAAACTTTGGAGGCAGAGTTACTGAATATATTCAAGGCTGAGAGAGACAAATTTTTGATCTATAGGGGAAGTGGAGTTGAGGCCAAGATCAGATCAGCCATGATCTTATTGAATGGAAGAGCAGAGTTGAGGGGCCACATGGCCTACTCCTGCTCCTATTTCTTTTGTTTTTAATGCCATGTTCTAGGAAAAAAACACACCAGCTTCAACAGATATTGTGCCAGTATACTGTTTTTTATATTCTTGACTTCACGTCTAATAGCTCCCACATTGATAAATCTATGACCACTAGTGTCTCACCCAAGCTTTGCATACCTCAAAATTGTCTCTCAAATGCAATTTGTTTCCACAGTTGAAATGGACATATAAAAATTGCATATGCCTCCTATGAAGCTATCAAGTGACATTTAAGTTTAAAAGAAGACTGCTTTATATTTTGTTGAATGTGGCATATTTTAAGCACGCATTGACTTGTTTGTTTTACAAATAATGTGTTTGGGAAGAATTGCAATTAAATCTTGATAGAGTTGATATCTTTTTTAGGGGCCAGATTTGGCGCTATTAATGGCAGAGCAACTGTCAGCGTTCACTGTCATTATTCCTCTGAAATTGACAGCAACTTCTGGAGACAGCGCTTGCGTAGTTAAATGAGGAAATTCAGTAGTTGCTGTCAGTGGTTCTAGGCTTCTACATAGGGTGCACTGTTAAAGTCGCTGCAGACTGCAATCAATTAGAAATCACTGAATTCATGAGATTTTGCCCTCTTACTGTTACTTTTGCTTTATTCCACGCTCTGTAAAATATTAAAAGTGAAGGATCATCAGTGCTTTGAATTTCCTGGTTTGCTGGCTGTGACAATACTTCAAAGTGATTGGCTGCTTACTCTGCTTGATTACATGATTGTTGCTGGATGCCTGGAAATTCCCTTGACTTGGCACTAGATTCAGACTTAGATTGGGAAAAAGGAAATCCATGTCACAGAGCTAGCTAGATCTTTGTGGACAATTTCTTCATGCTCAGTAGCGAGCTCTGTCACTTCGCCACTCACCACGAAATCCTGGCCATTGTGTCTTGTCAATGATTTGACTTTTTATGCGAGAGATTATGAAAGTCTGTTATTGCAGCATCAACTCTTGAGGGCATTGTTCTAGGCTGCATCAGTCAAATTAGTTGATGCATGGATTGTTTATCATAGATACAATCTGAATTGCAAAGAACCTTTTTGTGCCAATTTTTCCTCCCTCCTCTTCTGAAGGTTCTGAAGAGCGAGAGTCCAGATGGCTGTGTTGCCTGCCTGGTGCCAGGGTTCGGGACATCTGCTTAGGGCTGGCGAGCAACTTACAGTGGGAAGGGGAGGATCCAGTTGTCTTGGTTCATGTAGGTACCAACGACATAGGCAGGACAAGGAAAGAGGTTCTGCATAGTCAGTATGAGGAACTAGGCACCAAATTAAGAAGCAGAACCTCAAAGGTAATAATCCAGAGATTATTACCTGAACCACGTGCAAACTGGCAGAGGGAAAATAAGATTAGAGAAATTAATGCGTGGCTCACAGACTGGTGTGGTAGAAGTAGGTTTCAGTTCGTGGGGCACTGGCACCAGTACTGGGCAAAGTGGTGGCTATACCGTTGGGACAATCTACACCTGAACCTTGCTGAGGCTGGTGTTCTAACAAGCCACATAACTAGGGAAGTGGGGAGGGTTTTAAACTGAATAGTGGGGGCAAGGGATCAAATTTGGGAAGATATGGTAAATCAAGGAGTAGAAACAAGGCAAGAAAGGAAGGTATTAATATGGGAAATGATTAACAGACTGTGACAGGAAGGGACAGTGTACAAATCTAATATGACAATTGGCAATCTAGTTGTGTGAGACCCCTGGGGACAAGCGACCATAACATGATAGAATTCTTCATTAAGATGGAGAGTGACGTAATTGATTCTAAGACTCGGGTCCTGAATCTTAATAAAAGAAACTACGAAGGTATGAGGCACGAGTTGGCTAGGATAGATTGGGAAACGTGAATTAAAGGGATGACGGTGGATAGGCAATGGCAAACATTCAAGGAACACATGGATGAGCTGCAGCAGTTGTTTATTCCTGTCTGGCACAAAAGTAAAAGAAGAAAGGTAGCCAGACCATGGCTTACAAGGGAAATTAGAGATAGCATTAGATCCAAGGAAGAGGCAAACAAATTCACCAGAAAAAAACAACAGACCTGAGGATTGGGAGCAGTTTAGAATTCAGCAAAGGAGGACCAAGGGATTGATTAAGAAGGGGAAAATAGAGTACAAGAGTAAGCTTGCTGGGAACATAAAAACTGACTGTAAAAGTTTCTATAGGTATGTGAAGAGAAAAAGATTGGTGAAGACAAATGTAGGTCCCTTACAGTCAGAAACAGGGGAATTTATTATGGGGAACAAAGAAATGGCTGACCAACTAAATGCATACTTTGATTCTGTCTTCACAAAGGAGGGCACAAATAACATACCAGTAATGTTGGGGAACACAGGGTTTAGTGAGAGGGAGGAACTGAAGGAAATCAGTATTAAAGGATTGGTGGTCATCTTCCAAGATTCTATAGACTCTGGAACAGTTCCTACAGATTGGAGGGTGGCAAATGTAACCCCACTATTTAAAAAGGGAGGTTGAGAGAAAACAGAGAATTATAGACCAGTTAGCCTGACGTCGGTAGTGGGGAAAACGAGTGTCCATTATCAAAGATTTTATAGCAGAGCACTTGGAGAACAGTGGTAGAATGGATTGGATTTACGAAAGGGAAATCATGTTTCACAAATCTTCTAGAATTCTTCGAGGGTGTAACTAGCAGAGTTGATGAAGGGGAGCCAGTGGATGTGGTTTATTTGGACTTTCAGAAGGCTTTCGATAAAGTCCCACATAAGAGATTAGCATGTAAAATTAAAGCGCATGGGATTGGGGGTAGTGTATTGTGATGGATAAAAAATTGGTTGGCGGACAGGAAACAAAAATTAGAGATAAGTGGGTCTTTTTCGGAATGGCAGGCAGTGACTAGTGGGGTACCACAGGGATAGGTACAAGGACCCCAGCTATTCACAATATACATTAATGATTTGGATGAGGGAACTAAATGTAATATCTCCAAATTTGCAGATGACACAAAACTGGGTGGGAGGGTGAGTTGTGAGGAGGATGCAGAGAGACTTCAGGGTGATTTGGACAAGTTGAGTGAGTGGGCTAATGCATGGCAGATGCAGTAGATAATGTGGATAAAAGTGAGGTTATCCACTTTGGTAGCAAAAACAGGAAGGCAGATTACTATTTGAACGGCTATAAACTGAGAGAGGGGAATATGCAACAAGACCGGGTGTTCTTGTACACCAGTCGCGGAAGGTTAGCATGCAGGTGCAACAGGCAGTAAAAAAGGCAAATGATATGTTGGCCTTCATAGCGAGTGGATTTGAATACAGGAGCAGGGATGTCTTGCTGCAAATATACAGGGCCTTGGTGAGGCCACACCTGGAATATTGTGTGCAGCTTTGGTCTTATCTGAGGAAGGATGTTCTTGATATAGAGGGAGTGCAGCTAAGGTTTACCAGACTGATTCCTGGGATGATGGGACTGGCGTATGAGAAGAGATTGAGTTGGTCAGGATTATATTCGCTGGAGTTCAGAAGAGGAGGAATCTCATTGAAACCTATAAAATTCGAGCAGGACTTGACAGGGTAGATGCAGGAAGGATGTTCCCGATCGGGGTGTCCAGAACCAGGGGTCATAGTCTAAGGATATGGGGTAAACCTTTCAGGACTGAGATGAGAAATTTCTTCACCCAGAGTGGCGAGCCTGTGGAATTCGCTACCACAGATAGCAGTTGAGGCCAAAACATTGTATGTTTTCAAGAAAGAGTTAGATATAGCTCTTGGGGTGAAAGGGATCAAAGGACATGGGGGGGAAAGCAGGAACAGGTTACTGAATTGGATGATCAACCATGATCATAATGAATGGTGGAGCAGGCTCGAAGGCCGAATGGCCTACTCCTGCGCCTAGTTGCTATGTTTCTAAGAGTAAATCAACAGATAAGGCATTCAAAACAAAACAGATGAACTGAGAGCACAAATAGAAATAAATAAGTATGATCTGATAGCCATACAGAGACATGGCTGCAAGATGGCATAGATTGGCGTGGAAGGTCTGGTAGGCTAAACTGCATTTACTTTAATGCAAGAAGCCTTACAGGTAAGGCAGATGAACTCAGAGCATGGATCGGTACATGGGATTGTGATATTATAGCTGTTACGGAAACGTGGTTGAGGGATGGGTAGGACTGGCAGCTCAATGTCCCGGGGTACCGAACCTTCCAGCGTGACAGAGATGGAGGAAAGAGAGGAGGGGGAGTTGCACTATTGATTAGGGAGGACATCACGGCAGTACTTAGAGAGGATATCCCTTGGGGGGGGGAGGTCCAGCGAGGCCATATGGGTAGAAATAAGAAAGGGGTGATCACTTTGATGAGATTATACTATAGGCCCCCCCAGTAGTCAGAGGGAAATCACAGATAGGTGTAGGAATTACAGGGTTGTAATAGTAGGGGATTTTAACTTCCCTAATATTGACTGGGGACTGCCTTAGTGCTAAGGGATCAGATGGGGAAGAATTTGTTAAGTGTGTCCAGGATAGTTTTCTGAAGCAGTATGTGGATGGCCCTACTAGAGAAGGGGCTACACTCGACCTCCTCTTAGGAAATGAGGATGGGCAGGTGGTTGATGTGTCAATGGGGAAGCACTTTGGGGCCAGTGACCATAACTCTTAGCTTCAAGATAGTTATGAAAAAGGATAGGACTGATCCTCAGGTTGAAGTCCTAAATTGGGGGAAGGCTAATTTCGATGGCATCAGACAGGAACTCTCAAAAGTTGAATGGGAGAGGCTGTTTACAGGTAAAGGGACGTCTGGCAAGTGGGAGGCTTTTAAAAGTGAGATAGGAAGAGTTCAGGGCCGGCATGTTCCTGTTAGATGGAAGGGCAAGGCTGGCAAGTTTAGGGAACCTTGGTTGACAAGTGATATTGAGGATCTGGTCAGGACAAAGAAGGAGGCATATGTCAGATACAGGCAGATGGGATCGAGCGAGTCCCTCGAGAAGTATAGGGGCTGTAGGAGTACACTTCAGAAGGAAATTAGGAGGGTGAAAAGGGGCCATGAGATTTCCCTGGCGGATAAGATAAAGGAGAATCCTAAAAGATTCTATAAGTACATTAAGAGTAAAAGGGTAGCTAGGGAGAGAGTAGGTCCCCTTAAGGATCAGTGTGGCACTCTATGTGGAGCCACGGGAAATGGGCGAGGTCTTAAATGAATATTTCTCATCCGTATTTACTGTGGAGAAGGCCATGGAAGCTAGTGAGTTCAAGGGAGGGAACAGCGATATCCTGGATCATATCAACATTACCAAGGAGGAGGTGTTGGAGGTTTTGAAATGCATTAAGGTGGATAAATCCCCAGGGCCTGACAAGGTGATGCTATGGGAAGCAAGGGAGGAGATTACTGGGGCCCTGGCAGAGATTTTTGTTTCATCGTTGGCCACGGGTGAGGTACCGGAAGACTGGAGGATAGCTAATGTTGTGCCTTTATTTAAGAAGGGCAGCAGGGATAAGCCAGGGAACTACAGGCCGGTGAGCCTTACATCAGTGGAAAGTTATTGGAAGGGATTCTGAGAGACAGGATTTATATGCCTCTGGAAAGGGATAGTCTGCATGGCTTTGTGTGTGGGAAATCATGTCTCACGAATTTGAGTTTTTTGAGGAGGTGACCAAGAGGATTGACGAGGGCAGGGCAATGGACGTTGTCTACATGGACTTTAGCAAGGCCTTTGACAAGGTCCCGCATGGTAGGCTGGTCCAGAAGGTTCGAACACATGGGATCCAGGGTGAGCTGGCAAATTGGATACAAAATTGGCTCTGAGATAGGAGGCGGAGGGTGGTAGTGGAGGGTTATTTTTCAGATTGGAGGCTGGTGACCAGTGGTGTGCCGCAGGGATCGGTGCTGGGCCCTCTGTTGTTTGTCATATATATTAATGACTTGGATGTGAATGTAAGGGGCATGATTAGTAAGTTTGCAGATGACACCAAAATTGGTGGTATAGTGGAGAGTGAAGAAGGTTGTCTAAGGTTACAACAGGATATAGTTCAACTGGGAAAGTGGGCAAAGGAGTGGCAAATGGAATTTAATGCAGACAAGTGTGAAGTGATGCATTTTGGGAAGCTAAACCAGGGCAGGACATATACAGTGAATGGCAGGGTCCTGGGGAGTGTTGTTGAGCAGAGAGACCTTGGGGTGCAAGTACATAGTTCCCTGAAAGTGGCAACACAGGGTGATGAAGAAGGCGTATGGCATGCTTGCCTTCATCGGCTGAGGCATTGAGTACAAGAGTCGGGACGTCATGTTACAGTTGTACATAACGTTGGTTAGGCCACATTTGGAGTAGTGTGTGCAGTTCTGGTCACTGCACTACAGGAAAGATGTTATTAAGCTAGAGAGGGTGCAGAAAAGATTCACAAGGATGTTGCCTGGTTTGGAGGGCTTGAGTTATAAAGAGAGATTGGGTAGGCTGGGTCTGTTTTCCCTGGAGCGAATGAGGCTGAGAGGGGACATGATAGAGGTATATAAAATTGAGAGGCATAGATAGGGTAGATAGCCAGATTCTGTTTCCCATGGTAGAGGTGACTAAAACTAGAGGGCATAGATTTAAGGTGAGAGGGAGGAGGTTTAAAGGGGATCAGAGGGGTAAATTTTTCGCACACAGAATAGTCAATATCTGGAATGAGCTGCCTGAGGAGGTGGTGGAGGCAGGAACAGTAGCAACATGTAAGAGGCATCTGGACAGGTACTTGAATGAGCAAGGAGAGGGATATGGAATTAATGCAGGCAGGTGGTATTAGTATAGATAGGCATTATGGTCGGCATGGACGCGGTGGTCCGAAGGGCCTGTTTCTATCCTGTATGACTCTGACATTATGACCTGAATATTGAAGGGTATATGGCATTTCGGAAGGACAGGAAGCTAGGAAAATGTGGAGGGGTAGCTCTGTTAATTAATAATGGTATTAGTGCAATAGAGAGGGATGACCCAAGTTCAGGAAACTAGGACGTAGCAGCAGTTTGGGTAGAGATGAGAAATCATAAAGGCAAAAAGTCACTTGTGGGAGTGGTATACAGGCCACCTAACGTTAACCACACTGTAGGAAGGGGTATAAAGGAAGAAATAATGGCAGCTTGTCTGAAAAGTACAGCGATAATGGGGGATTTTAACCTGCAAAAAGACTGGAAAAATTAGATGGGCAGAGGTAGCCTAGATGAGGAGTACATAGAATGTTTTCAAGATAATTTCTTCGAACAGTAAGCCCTGGAGCCAACCAGAGAACAGGCTACACTAGACCTGATATTGTGCAACAAGATAGGATTAATTACTGACCTCATAGTTAAGGCACCCCTAGGTGGCAGCGATCATAATATATTTGAATTTTCGGTTCAGTTTGAGGGAGAGAAGAGTGGGTCCAAGACTAGTATTTTAAACTTACATAAGGGTAATTATGAGGGCATGAAAGCAGAGCTAGCTTTAGTGAACTGGCAAATTAAGTTAAGGGATAGGTCAATAGAGATGCAGTGGCAGACATTTAAGGGATATTTCAGAATACACAGAATAGATAGAGTTCAACTACAAAGAAAAATTTCAAAGGGTGGGACACGCCATCCATGGTTAACTAAAACAGTTAAAGATAGTATCAAACTTAAAGAAAAAAGCCTATAATTGCACAAAGATGGGAGGAAGGTCAGAAGATTGGACAGAATATAAAAAACAGCAAAGAATTACTAAAAGATTGATGAGGAAGGTAAAATTAAGAGTATGAAAGAAAGCTAGCTAGAAATATGAAGACAGATAGTTAGAGTTTTTATAGATATTTAAAAAAGAAAAGAGTCTCCAAATGAGCGTTGGTCCAATAGAAAATGAGTCTGGGGAATTAATAATGGATAATAAGGAGATGGCAGATGAATTGAACTGATATTTTGCATCGGTCTTCACTATTAGGATACAAGTAACATCCTAGTATTAGCTAAGTCTGGAGATGGAAGGGAGGGAGGAATTCAAGAAAATTACAATCACCAGGGAAGTGGTACTGAACAAATTGTTGGAACTGCGGGCTGACGAGTCCCCGGGTCCTGATGGACTTCATCCTAAGGTGTAGTGAGATAGTTGATGTGTTAGTTTTAATTTTCCACAGTTCCCTAGATTCGGGGAAAATTCCGTTAGATTGGAAAATAGCGAATGTAACTGCTTTATTCAAAAAGGGAAGGAGACAGAAAGCAGGAAAGTTTTGGCCAGTTAGCTGAACATCTGTCTTAGGGAAAATGTTCGAAGCTATAATTAAAGATGTTATAGCAGGGCATTTAGAAAAATTCAATGTCATCAGGCAGAGTCAACATGGTTTTGTGAAAGGGAAATCATGTTTAACCAATTTATTGGAGTTCTTTGAGGGAGTTACATATGCTGTGGATAAAGGGGAACTGGTGCATGTATTGTACTTAAATTTCAAGAAGGCATTTGATAAGGTGCCACATCAAAGGTTATTGCAGAAAATAAAAGCTCATGGTGCAGGGGGTAACATATTGGCATGGATACAAGATTGGCTAGCTAACAGGAAACAGTAGGCATAAATGGGTCATTTTCTGGTTAGCAAGATGTAACGAGTGGTGTGCCACAGGGATCTGTGCTGGGCCCCAACTTTTTACAATTTCTATAAATGACTTAGATGAAGGGACCGAAGGTATGGTTGCTAAATTTGCTGATGACACAAAGATAGGTAAAGTAACTTGTGAAGAGAACATAAGGGATATAGATGGTAAAGTGAGTGGGCAAAGACCTGGCAAATGCAGTATAATGTGTGAAATTGTCCACTTTGGCAGGAAGAATAAAAAAGAAGCTTATTATCTAAATGGTGAGAGATTGCAGAGCTCTGAGATGCAGAGGGATCTGGGTGTCCTAGTGCATGAATCAGTTAGTACACAGGTACAGCACGTAATTAGGAAAGCTAATAGAATATTATCGTTTATCGCGAGGGGAATTGAAAACAGAAGTAGGGAGTTTATTCTTCAGCTATACAGGGCATTGGTGAGACCACATCTGGAATACTGTGTACAGTACTGGTCTCCTTATTTAAGGAAGGATGTAAATTCGTTGGAGGCAGTATTGAGAAGGTTTGCTAGACTAATACCTGGAATGGGCGGACTGTCTTAGGAGGAAAGATTGGACAGTCTAGGCTTCTGTCCGTTGGAATTTAGAAGAGTAAGAGGGTGACTTGATTGAAACATATATGATCCTGAGGGGTCTTGACAGGGTGGATGTGGAAAGGATATTTCCCCTTGTGAGAGAATCCAGAACTAGGGGTCACTATTTAAAAATAAGGGGTTGCCCATTTAAGACACAGATGAGGAGAAATCTTTTCTCTGAGGGTTGTGAGTCTTTAGAATTATCTTCCTCAGAAGGCAGTGGAAGCAGAGTCTTTGAATATTTTTAAGGCAGAGGTAGATAGATTCTTGATAAGCAAGGGGGTGGAAGGTTATCGGGGGTAGGTGGAAATGTGGAATAATCAGTTCAGCCATGAACTTATTGAATGGCGAAGTAGGCTCGAAGGGCTGAGTGGCCTACTCCTGCTCCTAATTCGTATGTTCATATGTACTTGCTGAGCTTAGGGGACGAGCAGAATTTCTCAATTGAGGGGTCTGACTTTTTATTTGAGGTCAGAGTTTGCAATAGTGACAACATATTACGAGCTAATGGCTTCATTTTGCATAAATACAATTGTAACTGCATACAGTATGGACTGCTTGTTGTCCAAAAACTGTTCTAGTATACAAAAAACATTTGGCATCACCTTAAAAAAAAAAATTCTTTGGAAAGATGAGATCTCAAACAAATAGCTCACTTAGAAAAGTTTAGACGAAACTGTGGGCCAGAAATTTACGTCCCCCCTCACCCCATACGAGCGGGGTGAGGGTGGGAGGTTGCCGTTCCTGTCGCCTTCCCGTCCCTGCTGCAATTTTACAGGCGGCAACAGCAGGAAGTGGACTGCCCCAGGCCAATTAAGGCCTTTAAGTGGCCAATTAACTGTCACTTAAGGGCCTCCACCCGCGCTACTAGGATATAACCAGCGGCGGGCAGGTGGCTCAGCACCTCCAGGAGGCTGGCCAGTGAAACCTGGGGGCCTCAGTGAGGCGGGGGGGTGATGGTAAGCCTTCCTGATTGGGCACCCTGTGCCCCACAGAGGGCCTCCACATGGCAAAAGCCACCCCACTGCACTGCATTCCCCCCTCCACTTTGCCTCGCCGGGGCCTGGCTGATTGTTCCTGGCGAGGCCCCACATACTTAACTTCATTCTGGGGCCCGTTTCCCTCTTGCTCTTCTGGCTGGGTGCAGTCCCAACAGTGGCCTCAACTCCCCGTGGCACTGGAACCGCTGATTTGCTGGCAGCTCTTGGAGGTAGGACTTCCTGCCTCAGAGGGGCACAAGTCCCACCCAAAGCGATTTAAGAACCTGGGCCATGTAAAATCATAACATGGTTTTTGAGGCATGCGGAGGCGGGCTCACCCCTGCCTTTTTGGCCAGTGGGTGGGGCCTCCAGCCCAACGTAAAATTGTGGCCGTGGTGTCTTCCAGGATACAATAGGTCATTGAACTGAAAAATCAGTAATTGTTAATAAAGTTAGCAAGTTCTGAAATGTTTTGGGTAAATTTTCAGGAATTTGAATGTTTCGAAATTCGGTTCTTTCTGGTAATTTGATCTGACTTCAGTCTGTTAAATATTTGCGTAGATCACATTTATCAGGTCTTTGTGTTAATAGATTTCAGGGTTTTCAAATGACAATACAAGCTTTTGTCTGTTCATAAGCCTCTTCAAGTTACATGCATTGTCTGTTAAGTTACATGAATTTTGCACTTGTATATTTTATTTGAGCTAGCTGATTTGCTGTATTGTTCTCCTTCAGAATTACTGATCTGACCCTATATTGATCAGGTTATTCATTTCAAGAGAGAATATAAATCACTTCTGTTTAGTAACTTTAAGTGCTGTGAAATGATAACACTTCAGTTGTTTGTAAAAGGTCTATTTTCCTTAATTTGCCACAAGCCAAAGTCCACACAGTACTGCCTAGTGTAACACTGCAATGTGCTGTAAATTCCCATTTTATTATATAGAGTATCTTTTTGTTTTTCTACCTGCCTTGGGAATAGCTGAACTACTGAGCTGATGCTTCAGTTAGTGTGATCATTGACTCATGATCGCTGAGTCTTTGATCGAGCATAACAATGGAGGAGTACTACAAAAAATATTTGCAGCAGATCTTTCTAAATTGGATACTATAGGCTTTGCTGCAACTAAAATAACTTGCTTTGCATCCCACTCCCCTTCACGTTAATTTTAAAACAGAATTAGTTTCCATTACTTTAAAGTTACCTCGGGCCTTGCAGGAAGTAATTTTGTTGGGAGACTGAAATAACTTGTAACTGAATTGGTGTTTGTGTGCTAGTATGAGAACATTGGTTTATTTGTTTGCCTCCCCGATTCCTAATTCAAACTCTCTAATGTACGCTTTGCACTCCGTGATTTTGATAGTGACTAATTCTAAAGTGCATATAGAAGAAAATCTGTATGAATTTTTTCAATAATTTGTTAATTGGGATTTTTCTAACCCCAGACAAAATTATAGCATGGTTATAACAGTACACAAACTCAAACGTGCAACAGGGACCAACTGCCAGTATAATATTATGCATATTTGAATTATAGGCAACATAACTTGATGTGCATTTGACTGTGGTTCATTTAAAATTATGTCTGTGTGTTAGTGCAGTGTGTTGTGTGCTGGAGTTGTACAGACCGGAAAAATCTCAGGTTTTACCTGGTGTATGCTGGTACCCGATTTCTGCTAGGTTTCAACTTGGGTTGGGAAGAGAAGGATCAGGTGGGCTTCCCTCTCATTGCTATCCAGCAGCTTTGCTTAGAAATGTGCATATGCAGGCAGTGGTATCCGGTTCAGCTGTGATGCTTACCGCAGCTGATTACCCTGAGGAATACATCCTTTAAGTCTATATATAACATCCTCATTTGGATGAGGTACTTGAATTTCCCATCACATACAGGTATATTTAGCACACATCGCTAGCTTCAGGAGTTAAAAGGGTATAATGAGAATATTGGGTGCGGGAATGTTTAAGTTATGATTTTGATTATTGAAACATAGCATTGTATTTTTTTAAACTCTTGCCTGAATTTCACAGTATTTTTGAATCAGCTGAGAAAGGTACCACCTTGTTTTTCCTTCATAATTTTTCTTAAAAGAAAATTAATACTTTGAAGTCATCTTGTAATGTGTTTACTGAGGTGGAATCTTTTCTACTTTTCTAGACATAATTTATTGTGGCCAAATTCAGAGAAAAAAAAGACGTTTGGAGTTGTACAGAACTTTGGTGAGGCCACAGCTGGAGTACTGTGTGCAATTCTGGTTGCCACATTATAGGAAGGATGTGATTGCATTGGAGGGGGTGCAGAGGCGATTCACCAGGATGTTGCCTGGGATGGAACATTTAAGCTATGAAGAGAGGTTGGATAGGCTTGGGTTCTTTTCGCTGGAGCAGAGAAGACTGAGGGGTGACCTGATCGAGGTGTACAAGATTATGAGGGGCATGGACAGGGTGGATAGGGAGCAGCTGTTCCCCTTTCTTGAAGGGTCAGTTACGAGGGGTCACAAGTTTAAGGTGAGGGGCGGGAGGTTTAAGGGGGACTTGAGGAAGAACTTTTTTACCCAGAGGGTGGTGACGGTCTGGAATGCTCTGCCTGGGAAGGTGGTAGATGCAGGTTGCCTCACATCCTTTTAAAAGTACCTGGATGAGCACTTGGCACGTCATAACATTCAAGGCTATGGGCCAAGTGCTGGCAAATGGGATTAGGTAGACAGGTCAGGTGTTTTAATGCATCGGTGCAGACTCGAAGGGTCGAAGGGCCTCTTCACTATTATTCTGTGATTCTGTTCATTTATGAAATATTCAAATTAATGATTTCCAAATTGGCATCTAGATACAATATATTTCTTAGGTTGTTAGATTTTAAGCTCTATCACTGTCCAGAGAACACAACCTTGTATTGGCTGAGGTTCAGCAGTGTTGGATGATACAGGAGTAATTTTTTTCAAAACTGTAAGAGAAGTACTTCACTTTAGACTGTCCTTTCACTCTTTGCTGGCAGTTTGGTTCAAAATTGCATTAGTTGCTGAAGTGAAAGTGGAAAAAATATCCCCTTGTCTTTCCTTCCCATCTTTTCTCTCCAATGTTTGGGTGCAGCAGTAGTAATTTGTTCTTCATCCCAGCTCAGTCAGTTGAGATCAGTATATTTTCTTGAGGTTGCAGTCACAAGAATTTTTGTAGCAGTAAAAATTGATGGCCGAACAAGCTTATTCCTTTGTCATGAAATGTTACCTCCACCTACTGTCATCTCCACTGTTTCCTCTCTCTTCAGAAATGCATCTAATTGTCACTTGAACCCATAATTTACTGTAATGTAAAAGCTGCTAAATGGTGACTGTTTATGGTCATTTAGGAGATAAATGTTGGTGCTGGAAAATGTAACACTCCCCAGTGCTGATGTCCAGTGACCCTAGGTTAGGATGGCATAGTGGGATGCAGAACAAAATTCTCTTCATTCAGATCCAAGTGCGATGCTTCCCATACCAAATAAACTGAGGCCTGAGTGAGTAACTGAGAATTTGTGCTAAATTTGGGGCAGTTTTGTGCCGAATTGACAATGCTTGGACTCATTTTGTGTAGGATCGTTGCAGCCAACAGACACTAGTAGAGACCGATGTTCCCTCTAAGCTGCGCAGAACCTGACAGTCCCCGTACAGGCTGCACACAAGTTGGTCTCTAAGTTACCATGCGTGTGAGGCTACGCATTTAAATAAATCGCCTGCACACTCAAAAAAAAAAAGAGGGTATTTCAATTTGATCAGTTTGAAAAGGATTTAAACCCTGGTCCCAGAGGTGAAAGGCTAATGTCTAAAGACTGCACCACCCAGTTCTTTGGGACTGGTGTACTTTTTGATTAGTGCCAATAGTTTTACTTGAGCTATCCATAAACTGCTTCCTGCAGTTAACGATGGCATGTTTTTCCCTTAATAGCCACGTTCCTGGCACCACAGATGGCTCTGCTGCACAGCAGGGGAGGAAAAGGAGTGGATGAACTATAGTGATGGGGGATTCTATTGGAAGAGGTACAGATAGACGTTTTTGTGGCCACAAACGTGACTGCAGGATGGTATGTTGCCTCCCTACTGCTAGGGTCAAGGAAGTCACGGAGCGGCTGCAGGGCATTCTGAAGGGGGAGGGTGAGCAGCCAGAGGTCGTGGTACACATTGGTACCAGTGGCATAGGTAAAAAGAGGGAAGAGGTCCTGAAACAAGCATTTAGGGAGCTAGGTAGCAGATTAAAAAGCAGGACCTCAAAGGTTGTAATCTCTGGATTACTCCCAGTGCCACGTGCTAGTGAGTATAGGAATAGGAGGATAGAGCAGATGAATGTGTGGCTGAGGAGATGGTGCAGGAGGGAGGGCTTTAGTTTCCTGGAACACTGGGTTTGTTTCTGGCAAAGGTGGAACCTGTACAAGTTGGACAGGTTGCACCTGAATCGAAACGGGACCACGTCCTTGTTGGGAAGTTTGCTTGTGCTGTTGGGGTTTTTAACTAATTTGGCAGGGGGATGGGATACAGAGTGGTGGTGTGGTAGGGGGTGATGCTCAGTCAAATATAGAAGAGAAACTGAGTCAGTTTGGAAGGCAGAGCAAATATAGACCAGTTAAGGCACAAGTGAAAAATGCAAGGCTCCGTTGCATCTATTTTAATGCAAGGAGTCTTTCTAGTAAGACAGATGAATTGAGGGAGTTGGTTGGCACATGGGATTATGATATTGTTGCTATCACAGACATGGTTGAGGGAAGGGCAGGACTGACAGCTTAATATTCCAGGGTCTAGAATCTTCAGGCGTGATGGGAGGGGATAAAAGAGGAGGTGGCATTGCACTGTTGATCAAGGAGTCAATTACTGCAGTAAGGAGGGATGATGTCTTAGAAGAATCCTCAAATGAGGCCATATGGGTAGAACTTGAGAACAAAACGGGGGCAATCACTTGGCTGGGAGTGTACTCTAGGCCTCAATAGTCAGGGAAAGATAGAGGAGCAGATATGTAGGCAAATCTCAGAGGTGTAAAAATAATGGGGAATTTCAACTTACCTAATATCAACTGGGATAGTCTTAGTGTAAAAGGCTTAAAGGGGGCGGAATTCTTTAATTGCATACAGGAGAGCTTTTTGAGCCAGTACGTCGAAAGTCCTACAAGAGAAGGGGCAGTACTGGACCTAATCCTAGGGAATGAAGCCGGGCAAGTGGTAGACGTGTCAGTGGGGGAGCATTTCGGGGATAGTGACCATAACTCTGTAAGATTTAAAGTCGTTATGGAAAAGGACAAAGAGGGGCCGGTAATAAAGGTACTGAATTGGGGGAAGGCCGATTTCAATATGATAAAACAGGATCTGGCCAAAGTGGTTTGGGAGCAGCTACTTGTTGGAAAGTCTTCATCAGACCAGTGGGAGTCATTCGAAGAGGAAATTGTGAGGCTTCAGAGCCAACATCTACCCGTTAAGTTGAAGGGTTGGACCAACAAGTCCAGGGAACCCTGGATGTCAAGGTATATAGAGGATTGGATCAGGGAAAAAAAAAGGAGGCGACTCGGAGCGCTGAAAACAGCGAAGGCCCTAGAGGAGTATACAAAGTGTAGGAGGGTACTAAAACAAAGTAATTAGAAGAGCGAAGAAGGGACATGAAAAAACACTGGCAGGCAAGATAAAGGAGAATCCCAAGGCGTTTTATAAGTATATTAAGGGCAAGAGGGTAACCAGAGAAAGAGTGGGGCCCAATAGGGACCAAAGTGGCAATCTGTGTGTGGAACCGAGAGCGTAGGTGAGGTTTTAAATGATGACTTTGCATCTGTGTTCACTATGGAAATGGACGATGTAGGTGGAGAGATCAGGGAGGGGGATTGTGATTATACTGAATATATTAGCATTGAAAGGGAGGAAGTATTAGCTGTTTTAGTGGGCTTAAAAGTGGATAAATCCCCAGGCCCAGATGAGATGTATCCCAGGCTGTTAAGTGAGGCAAGGGAGGAGATAGCGGCTCCAACACAAATTTTCAAATCTTCTCTGGCCACAGGAGAGGTACCAGAGGACTGGAGGACAGCGAATGTGGGACCATTATTCAAGAAGGGTAGCAGGGGTAAGCCAGGTAATTACAGTCCAGTGAGTCTAACATCAGTGGTTGGGAAAATATTGGAAAAAATTCTGAGGGATAGGATTAATCTCCACCTGGAGGGGCAGGAATTAATCAGGGTTGGTCAGCATAACTTTGTCAGGGAGAGATCGTGTCTAACTAACTTGATTGAATTTTTCGAGGTGGTGACTAGATGTGTAGATGAGGGTAAAGCAGTTGGTGTAGTCTACATGGACTTCAGTAAGGCTTTTGATAAGGTACTGCATGGGAGATTGGTTAAGAAGATAAGAGCCCATGGGATCCAGGGCAATTTGGCAAATTGGATCCAAAATTGGCTTAGTGGCAGGAGGCAGAGGGTGATGGTCGAGGGTTGTTTTTACGTGGAAGCCTGTGACCAGTGGTGTACCGCAGGGATCTGTGCTGGGACCCTTGCTGTTTGTAGTGTACGTTAATGATTTAGATGTGAATATAGGAGGTATGATCAGTAAGTTCGCAGATTACACAAAAATTGGTGGTATCGTAACTAGTGAGGAGGAAAGCCGTAGATTACAGGACGATATAGATGAGCTGGTAAGATGGGCAGAGCAGTGGCAAATGGAATTTCATAGTGAGAAGTGTGGGGTGATTCATTTTGGGAGGACTAACAAGGCACAGGAATATACAATGGATGGTAGGACCCTAGGAAGTACAGAGGGTCAGAGGGACGTTGGTATATTTGTCCATACTTGTGTACTTGGCCCTAGAAATAGTGGATGCATTGGTGGTCATCCAAGATTCTATAGACTCTGGAACAGTCCCTACAGATTGGAGAGTAGTTAATGTAACCTCACTATTTAAAATGGGAGATGGAGGGAAAGCAGGGAATTATCGACCAGTCAGCCTGACGTCGATAGTGGGGAAAATTCTAGAGTCGATTATCAAAGATTTTATAGCAGAGCACTTAGAGAACAGTGGTAGAGTCAGCATGGATTTACGGAAGGGAAATCATGTTTGACAAATCTACCAGAATTCTTCGAGGATGTAACTAGTAGAGTTGATGAGGGGGAGCCAATGGATGTGGTTTATTTGGACTTTCAGAAGACTTTCGACAAAGGCCCACATAAGAGATTAGCATGTAAAATTAAAGCGCATGGGATTGGGGGTAGTGTATTGCAATGGATAGAAAATTGGTTGGCGGACAGGAAACAAAGAGTAGAGATAAATGGGACTTTTTCTGAATGGCAGGCAGTGACTAGTGAGGTACCGCAGGGATCGGTGCAAGGACCCCAGCTATTCACAATATACATTAATGATTTAGATGAGGGAACTAAATGTAATATCTCCAAATTTGCAGATGACACAAAACTGGGTGGGAGGGTGAGTTGTGAGGAGGATGCAGAGAGGCTTCAGGGTGATTTGGACGAGTTGAGTGAGTGGGCTAATGCATGGCAGATGCAGTATATAATGTGGATAAAAGTGAGGTTATCCACTTTGGTAGCAAAAACAGGAAGGCAGATTATTATCTGAACAGCTATAAACTGAGAGAGGGGAATATGCAGCGAGACCTGGGTGTTCTCGTACACCAGTCGCGGAAGGTAAGCATGCAGGTGCAACAGGCGGTAAAATAGGCAAATGGTATGTTGGCCTTCATAGTGAGAAGATTCAAGTGCAGGAGCAGGAATGTCTTGCTGCAATTATACAGGGCCTTGGTGAGGCCACACTTGGAATATTGTGTGCAGTTTTGGTCTCCTTATCTGAAGAAGGATGTTATTGCAATGGAGGGAGTGCAGTGAAGGTTTACCAGACTGATTCCTGGGATGGCCGGACTGACTTATGAGAAGAGATTGAGTTGGTTAGGATTGTATAGGCTGGAGTTCAGAAGAGTGAGGGGGGGATCTCGTAGAAACCTATTAAATTCTAACAGGACTTGACAGGGTAGATGCAGGAAGGATGTTCCCGATGGTGGGGGAGTCCAGAACCAGGGGTCATAATCTAAGGATATGGGGTAAACCTTTCAGGACTGAGATGAGGAGAAATTTCTTCACCCAGAGAGTGGTGAGCCTGTGGAATTTGCTACCACAGAAAGCAGTTGAGGCCAAAACATTGTATGTTTTCAAGAAAGAGTTGGATATAGCTCTTGGGTCTAAAGGGATCAAAGCATATGGGGCGAAAGTGGGAACAGGCTATTGAGTTGGATGATCAGTCATAATCATAATGAATGGTGGAGCAGAGTTGAAGGGCCAAATGGCCTACTGCTCCTATTTTCTATGTTTCCATAGATCACTGAAGGCAGCAGCACAGGTCGATAAGGTGGTTCGGAAGGCATATGTGATACTTGCCTTTATCAGCCGAGGCATAGAATATAAGAGCAGGGAGGTGATGATGGAGCTGTATAAAACGCTAGTTAGGCCACAGCTGCAGTACTGTGTACAGTTCTGGGCACCACACTGTAGGAAGGATGTGATTGCACTGGAGAGGGTGCAGCGGAGATTCACCAGGATGTTGCTTATGCTGGAGCATTTCAGCTATGAAGAGAGACTGAAAAGGCAAGGGTTGTTTTCCTTAGAGCAGAGAAGGCTCAGGGGGGACCTGATTGAGGTATACAAAATTATGAGGGGCATTGATAGGTTAGATAGGAAGAAACTTTTTCCCTTCGCGGAGGTGTCAATAACCAGGGGGCATAGATTTAAGCTAAGGGGCAGGAGGTTTAGAGGGGATTTGAGGAAAAATATTTTCACGCAGAGGGTGATTGGAATCTGGAACGCACTGCCTGAAGAGGTGGTAGTGGCAGGAACCCTCACAACATTTGAGAAGTATTTAGATGAGCACTTGAAAGGCTACGGGCCAAGTGCTGGAAATTGAATTAGAATATATTGCTTGATGGCTGGCATGAACATGATGGGCCGAAGGGCCTGTTTCTGTGCTGTATAACTCTGTGACTCTAGTTAAATTTTCATGTTCATAAGTGACATTTTCACTGAAGATGTGCATCAGATAATGAATGGAAACTGGACCAGTGAATTTTGAAAAATTTGCTGTTTAGTCTTCTTACAGAACCTCCGAGTACTCCACCTTTGGCTATGTTTTCAGCTAATATGTAGTAAGCCCAACAAGAAGGGGCGGTTTATTTATTTATTTATTGATACAGCACTGAAACAGGCCCTTCAGCCCACTGAGTCTGTGCCGACCAACAACCACCCATTTATACTAATCCTACATTAATCCCATATTCTCTACCACATCACCACCATTCTCCTACCACCTACCTACACTAGGGACAATTTTTAATGGCCAATTTACCTATCAACCTGCAAGTCTTTGGAGGTGGGAGGAAACCAGAGCACCCGGCGGAAACCCACGCAGACACGGGGAGAACTTGCAAACTCTGCACAGGCAGTACCCAGAACTGACCCCGGGTCGCTGGAGCTGTGAGGCTGCGGTGCTAACCACTGCGGTGCTAACCATGCGCCGCCCACTGCGCCACTGTGCGCCCACAGTTATGGACTTAGTTTCAGGGAATGAAGCTGGGCAAGTGGAAGGTGTATCAGTTGGGGAGCACTTTGGAAGTGACCTTAATTCAGTTAGATTTAGGTAATTAATGGAAAAGGACGTAGACCAGACATAAAAGTTCTCAATTGGAGAAAAGCTAATTTTACTAAGCTGAGATGTGATTTAGTTAAAGTAGACTGGCAACAATTACTTGAAGGAAAAACAGAGCCAGATCAGTGGGATGCACTCGAAGAAGAGATAATGAGGGTTCAAAGCAAGTATGTTCCCTTAAAGAAAAAGGGTGGGACTAACAAATCCAGAGGCCCCTGGATGTCAAGGGGCTTTATGGAGAGGATAAAGGAAAAAAGGAAGCTTATGACAGATACTGAGTGCTCAATACTGCAGAAAGCCTAGAGGCGTATAAAGTGTATGGGTGAAATTAGAAAAGAAATTAGAATAGCAAAGAGAGGGTATGAATAAATATTGGCAAGTAAAATCAAGGAAAACACCAAGTTTTTTTAATAAATAAAGAGCAAGAGGATAACTGAAGAAGGAGTATTAGGAACCATAAGGGGTAACCAGTGTGTGGAGGCAGAGGATGTTAGTATGCTTCTTAATGAATAATTCCAAAATTTTGTATATTCTGGAAACGTTCCTGAAGACTGGAAAGTACCAAATATAACCCCACTATTTAAGAAAGGAGGGAGAGAGAAAACTGGGAACTACAGACCTGTTAGTTTGACGTCAGTAGTAGGGAAAATGTTAGAATCTATTATAAAGGATGTGATAACTAGACACTTAGAAAATAATATGATTGGGCAGAGTCAACACTGATTTATGAAGGGGAAATCATTTTTAACAAACCTGTTGCAATTTTTTGAGGATGCTACTTGTCGCATAGATGAAGGAAAAGCGGTGGATGTGGTGGTTTCAGATTTTCAGAAGACTTTTGACCAGGTCCCATGCAGGAAGTTAGTAAACAAAATTAGAGCATATGGGATTGGGGGTAATATACTGGGACGGATTGAGAATTGTTTGACAGAAAACAGTGAGTGGGAATAAACGGGTCATTCTCAGGATGGCAGGCTGTTACTAGGGGGGTACCGCAAGGATCAGTGCTGGGCCACAACTATTCACAATCTATATAAATGATTTGGATGTGGGCACCAAATGTAATATTTCCAAATTTGCTAATGACACAAAACTAGGTGGGAATGTAAGTTGTAAGGAGAATGCAGTGGGGACCCGGACAGGCTAAGTGAATGGGCAAGAACATGGCAGATGGAATAAAATATGATTGTGTGAAGTTGTCCACTTTGGTGGAAAAAACAGAAAGGCAAAGTATTTCTTAAATGGTGGGAGATTGGAAAGTGTTGATGTCCACTTGTTCATGAGTTGCTAAAAGCTAACTCGCAGGTGCAAAAAGCAGTTCGGAAGGCAAATGGTATGTTGCCCTTCATTGTAAGGGGTTTTGATTACAGGAGTAGAGATATCTTGCTGCAATTGTATAGAGCCTTGGTGAGACTGCACCTGGAATATTGTGTGCAGTTTTGGATTCCTCATCTAAGGAAGAATATCCTTGCCATAGAGGGAATGCAAAGGAGGTTCACCAGGCTAATCCCTGGGATGGCAAGATTGTGTTATGTGGAGAGATTGAGGAAGCTGGGCCTGTATTCTCTAGAGTTTCAAAGAATGAGAGGTGATCTCATTGAAACTTACAAAATTCTTACAAGGCATGACAGGATGAATGTAGATAGGTTGTTTCCCCTGGTTGTTGAGTCTAGAACCAGGAGACATAGTCTCAGAATAAGAGGTCGGCCATTTAAGACTAAGAAGAGGAAAAATTTCTTCATTCAGAGGGTGGCGAATCTTTGGAATTCTCTACCCCAGAGGGCTGTGGAAGCTCAATCATTGAGAGTGTTCAAGACAGAAATCGATAGATATCTGGATACTAATGACATCAAGGGATATGGGGATAACGCAGGAAAGTGTCATTGAGTTAGATGATCAGCCATGATCTAATTGAATGGCAGAGCAGGTTTGACGGGTTGAATGGCCTACTTCAATGTACTTTGTCTGTTTTCACTAAAAAAAAAGCATGTTGCTCACATTGCAATCAGGGAAAAATGTGAAATATTAGATGAAATCAAGATGAGAGAGGAAGTATTAGGGGGTTTAACATCTTTGAAAGTGGATAAATCCCCCAGGCCAGGACGAAATGTATCGTGGGCTGTTAAGGGAAGCAACAGAAGAAATAGCAGAGGCTTTGACAATTATTTTCCAATCCCCTCTGGCTACAGGCATGGTGTTGGAGAACAGCTAATGTCATATATAATAAAAACAAGAAATGCTGGAACCACTCAGCAGGTCTGGCAGCATCTGTGAAAAGAGAAGCAGAGTTAAAGTTTCGGGTCAGTGACCCTTCTTCGGAACTGACAAATATTAGAAAAGTCACAGGTTATAAGCAAGTGAAGTCGGGGTGGGGCAAGAGATAACAAAGGAGGTGTAGATTGGACCAGGCCACATAGCTGACCAAAAGGTCATGGAGCAAAGGCAAACAATATGTTAATGATGTGTTGAAAGACAAAGCATTAGTACAGATTAGGTGTTAATGCACTGAATATTGAACAGCAAGTGCAAACCTGAAAGAAAAACAGTGGGTAAGCAAACTGAACAAACTAAGATGAAATAAATGCAAAATAAAAGATTGTAAAAAAAGAATGTAAAAAAGAAAGAAGAAAAAATAACTAAAAATGAAAGTAAAATGGGGGGCTGTCATGCTCTGAAATTATTGAACTCAATGTTCAGTCCAGCAGGCTGTAGTGTGCCTAATCGGTAGATGGGTTTCTGTTCCTCGAGCTTGCGTTGATGTTCACTGGAACACTGCAGCAATCCAAGGACAGAGATGTGAGCATGAGAGCAGGGGGGAGTGTTGAAATGGCAAGCAACCGGAAGCTCAGGGTCCTCCTTGCGGACTGAGCAGAGATGTTCCGCAAAGCGGTCACCCAGTCGCGCTTGGTCTCCCCAATGTAGAGGAGACCACACTGTGAGCAGCAAATACAGTATACTACATTGAAAGAAGTACATGTAAATCGCTGCTTCAGCTGAAAGGAGTGTTTGGGGCCTGGAATAGTGAGGAGAGAGGAGGTAAATGGGCAGCTAATGTCATATCATTGTTTAGAAGGGAGGAAGGGATAGACTATGTAATTATAGGCCACTCAGCCTAACCTCGTTGGGAAATTATTGGAAAAAATTCTGAAGGACAGGATAAATTTTCATTTTGAAAGATGTGGATGAATCGAAGACTGCACAAATTTAAGGGGCGGTCATGTCTGACTAACATTGACCCTCCTTGCTACCTCCTCAAAAAATTCGATGAGGATAGTGCATTTTATGTCTTTATGGATTTTAGCAAAGCTTTTGATAAGATCTCACATGGCAGACTGATCACGAAAGTAAAAACCCATGGGATCCAAGGCAAAGTGGCAAGTAAGATCCAAAATTGGCTCCGAGGCAGTAAGTAAAGGGTAATGGTCGATGGGTGTTTTTGTTACTGATTAGGCTGTTTCCACTGGAGTTCTTCAGGACTCTGTACTAGGTCCCTTGCTTTTTGTGATATACATCAATGATTTGGACTTGAATTTAGGGATTATGATTCAGAAGTTTGCAGATGATATAAAAAATGGTTGTGTCATTGATAATGAAGAAAGCTGTAGATTGCAGAAAGATACCAAAGGACTAGTCAGGTGGGTGGAACAGTGGTAAATGGAGTTCAGTCCGAAGTGTGAGGTAATACATTTGGGGAAGGCTAACAAGGTAAGGGAATACACAATAAATGGCAGGATACTGAAGTACAAAGGGACCTTGGAGTACAAGTGCACAGATCCCTGAAGGTGGCTTGTCAGGTAAGTAAGGTGGTCAAGAAGGCATACTGGATACTTACATTCTGTGCCTTGCCTAATAAAGGCAAGAGCAGGGAGGTTATGCTGGAACTGTGTAAAACACTAGTTAGTCCACAACTGGAGTGCTGGTCACTGCACAATAGGAAAGATGTGATTGCACCAGAGAGGGTACAGAGGAGATTTATGAGGATGTTGCCTGGACTGAAAAATTTCAGTTGTGAAGAAAGGTTGGATAGGCTAAGGTAGTTTTCCTAGGAACAGAGGAGGCTGAAAGGAGACCTAATTCAAGTGTGTAAAATTATGAGGGGTCTAGATAGAGTTGATGGGAAGGCCCTACTCCCTTGGTTGAGGGGTCTGTAACAAGGGGATAAAGATTTAGGGTAAGAAGTAGGAGTTTTAAAGGGGGAAATGTTTCACCGAGGGTTGTGGGCATCTGTAATTCACTGCCTGAAGGGGTGGTGGAGGCAGAAATGCTCATAATATTTTAAAAATATTTGGGTATGTACTTGAAGTACCATAACCTCCAAGGCTATGGACCAAGAGCTGGAAAGTGGAATTAGGCTGGATGGCTCCTTGTCAGCAGGGAAGTGCAAACGCGATGGGCCGAATGGCCTCCTTCCATGCTGTAAATTTGTGATTCTATGATTTTTAAAGGGTTAATGTGAAAATCAAATTTCTAATTTGTTAGTTGATGTGAATACTGTTTAATTGCACACATCAGTTGAAGTGCAACAAAATACTGCCTTTATTAACAGAGACCATGTGACCGAAGGACTTGTAGCTTAGAAATGCTAATACCTATTGCAGAAGAGCGGGAGCCCGGTAAATGTTTGAAACACAAAGTGAAACATTTTCAAATGAGTCCATCCACTTAAGTCAAGTGTCAGGGAGGGAGTGTAGAAGTAGGTTTTCATTGCTGTACTCTTAATGACATAGGAATTGTACTTCATCTCGCGGATAAAGTGTGTTTTAACTGACCTTTTTTAAAGTTTTAAGGTGAGGTTTTATCTTGAGTTTCAAATTTGGAAAAATTGTTTGAAGATTTTTCTCAAAAAAAAACTCGACTGTACTGATGACTGGGTAAATGTACTGACTGGTGGAGTATGCAATTAGACCAGGACGATCCAATGTTCTAACCTGGATCTGCATGGTTAGCCGATCTTAACTGGGGCAGTAGTGATGTCAGTACCTAATGCCCCTTAAGAATAGGTAGGGGAAATAATTAGCCATTGTCCCATTTATGATGTATTCAATAACTCCTGAAAAGTGGATTATTAATAGAAAATGCTAGAAACACTTGGCTGGTTAGACAGCATCTGTGGAGATAGGAAGGTAGGGTTAACATTTTAAGGTTGTTGACCTTTTTCAGAACCCAGAAAAGTGGGTGCTGGGTGACGCCAACTAACTGCTGCAATGCTTCCATGACTGAGCAGCCTGTCAACAAATGACTTCAGGTTCCAATGCACTGATAATTACGCTTTCATGTGAGGATAGAAGAAAGATGGGAGAATGGAAAAAAGTGAGCTCAACAATCACTCATGTGTGTAAATGGTCACCATTTCCCCCTGGTTCTGCAAGATAGAAACTTGGGGCAAAAAGTGGAGCTCATACTTTATTCCTTTTCTTGGTAAGTACTTGGGTTTTGCTCTCCATTTTCCAGTGCTTATACTGAGGAAAAATATGCAAAAGGTTTGACACTTTCAGCCAGATATATTATTTGCAAGTTCATGTGTAACATTAGCATGATTAACAATTTGCTAATAAATCACAATTGTGCAAAATAACTTTAGAATAATCTGCTGACTAGATGTTAACCGAAATATAGTAGTTGGGTGCTGAACTGCTAGGTTATAAATGCTACAACCTGTGGTACAAGATGCAGATTTTTAGTAAGCTTTGTTAGGTAGCCGTTTTTAATGTCTTTTATCCACATAATTCTAGCTTTGTTTGCCATTTCCTTCATCTAGTTTTTTTTTTAATGTAAGTTACATTTTGGCTGGGTGGAAGGAAAGCAGTTCTAATTGCAATTGATGTGGAACCGAAAGGGTCTGTCTAGTTTTCCATTTGAAACAAGTTCTGAATTCAAGACCTGTTGAATGAATTGAACTTCAGCTAAGTTAGTGATTTGATGAGTTACTGTGAACGACTGCACAAAATGCTCCCAGCTGTGATTTTGAGAAGAGTTAGGTGGTTTCAGGTCAACTGTTCATAAACCAGCGCATGTTGTTTGGTCTTTTGCAGCTCAAGCATTTAAGACAATGATGAGTCCAACTGGTCCAAGCCCTAACCCTAATATCCCATCAGAATATTGTTCCACAGTTCCACCTCTGCAGCAAGCTCAGGCATCTGGCACCCTCAACTCCCCTCCCCCCACTGTTATGGTACCAGTCTCTGTACTAAAACACCCAAGAAACGAAGGCACAGGTATTTGTTAATTTGTTTTTGTTTTATTAGATTTCACTTCGTTTGTCTAGTAGAAACAGATGCTGTGAAAATTTTATTCTCTTTCAGAGAAATATAGGTTTTTGTTTCAGTATGCTGTTGAAATTGCCTTTGTTTCTTCAATAAACAGCTGTATGTTATATTTTCTTTGGGAGGGGAATCTTCTATTCAAATAGCATGTTACTACTTAATGGAACATCTTTTTCCCTTTCCATTTGTATCACTCAGTGTCAGCTTGAAGTACTCCCACGTTAGGCAAGTACAGCCAGATTCAGAGTAAGCAAGTCACTGATACAGCAATATTTCTTTAGCCCCTACCTCAGAAGAGAATTCTTTGATTACCAGTATGAATATATACACTTCATGCACCAGGCATGCCCTATGCCCTCAGTGCGATTGGCAATTTATGGTTGCTTTTGTGCCCATCCCCACTCGGTATGGATTGAGAGACTTCAGTTTATGCCCAGTGGGTACCTTATCGTCATCAAAGAGAAAGGAACCAATCATCCTATTAATCTGGGCTAGATTTGAGCCTAGTGGCAAAAAGATAGCATGCTAACCTAATGCAGCCACCAGTTGTAAAAGGCATATGTTTAGTGGAGGGATTAATAATTAAGTGCTCTTTTTTTAAAAATCCATAGAAAATATGACATTGATGTATTTTTCATGGAAAGGTAACTTGATGTTGCATCTGATTGGTGTCATAAAGCATTATGCCACAAAGCAAGACATGACATAGCCATGTGTTCCCACTCTCTACCATTTCCTCCCAAAAATTGAATTCTAGTCTTGGCTAGGTTCCCATAAAAATGCCAACAGTTTTTTTTTTTGCAATTCCATGGAAACTTCATGAAAATTAGACATATTATTTCACCTCCTCCCAATTTTCTGTCTGCTTAACAGTCCTCCATCTACTCTGTTCTCTAATCATATGAGAGCAGGTCCCTTACACATTCTCAACCAATGACTGACTGGTGTGAGTAAAGAGGAAAATATAAGGAAGAATATTAAAATTTTGCTGCTTCAGAATTGAACTGCATTTCTTGAGTACTATCTCTTGTTCCACAGTTGGCTAATTATCACGATTGGTGTGCTGGAAAATTCATGCATCTGAACTCCAGCTTAGAAAGATACCAGTATTGTGCTGAGTTAACTTAAATCCAGTTCAAGCACCAGTAAACACAGAAGGGGAGTAGATAGATGCAGTCCCCACAAAATACTGTTTTATTGTTTCCAATGCAGCCGTGTGGATAATTTTAATTCATTTCCAAATCTCCCACCTTGACCTGGTCTTTGTCTTTTTATTATTTATGCATGTATTTTTTTTAAAGTCTTGACAATCAGCAGGGTGAAGGGTTCTGGCCAATGGAACACCTTCCATTTCTGGCATCCAGTATTGCCATCTGACCAGGGAGCGCTTCGAGTAGTACAGTCAGCTACAGAGTAACACTCCCTAAATGTGTCTCTTCTGAAATATTACAAGAGTGCTTCCAGTGCACCAGTGTGCTTTTTTGTTCCACTTCTCACATCAGCCATCCTCTGGCCTGAGTGGAATTGTCAGTTGCAGACAGTTTTGTGCTATAGGCTACATGGCATTAGGAACTAGACTGAGGTGATTTAAAATGATTAAGGTAATGTTAAGTAGGATCCTAACAGCCAGCAGATACGTGACTTTGACCCCATCTGCCTGGACTGGTTTTGAACCTGGATGACAGAGATTTAACAAAAAGGCCAGTGTCTAACTTGTGCCAACCAGTTTCCTCTTTTTTTCATTTTTACCTGTGTTCTTTCCTCCTCCTTTTATCAAACACCACTTTCTGTGTTGATTCTATATAAATACTTGTTGATTTTATGGCCCAATCAGTGGCAGCAGTCCTCCACTACTGCATGCAGGTAACTGTGCAATGAGTGTTGGCAGACTATTCGACTGCAGAACTGCAACCGAGCCTGATCAGGTTTTAACCCAACAGGCAAGCACTTCAAGGTTCACTTGATAGCAGTTGGAGCATGAACTCTGGCTAACATTTTTTTAATATCTCCTCTACTTGTCCCCTAACATAGAGGTACAGAGGTGAATCTGAAGCAGCTTCCCATCTGACTGGGTATCCAGCCTCTGGCTTGATAGTTTGTTCTGCTTCATCCCTTTAACCATATTTGGGGAGTTCTCTGATATCTGGTTAGATAAAATTTCCAATCAATGGAACACAAAGATCACACAGTCAAATTGTTTGTACTTTTGTTGTTCTTTAACTTCACTGATCTTTGAAACACTGGTATAACTTTTCATTGTTTCCTGAGTGGAGCAATCTTGTGCCCAATTATACCAAGCAACAAGAGGAACAATTTATTTATTTAGTGCCTTTAACATAGCAAAGTGTCCCAAGGTGCTTCACAGGAGTGTTATCAAACAAAATTTGACACAGCCACATATTAGGACACAAAGCTAAAGGCTTGGTCAAAGCCGGTTTTAAAGGACAGTCTTAAAGGAGAGAGATGTGGAGAACATTTGAGAGCAGTACAACTGGACGGATGAAGTAACAAATGCTGATTGCACTGTTGTCTATTCTGGGAAAGTGGAGCTAGTTGATGGATGTTTCATGGATCTATTGTCTGTTCCATAGTGTGTGGCTTCCAGTGTCTGAATTAACCTGAAAGAATAGTTATATCTCATCAGAAATTTAAATTTGTTTTTAAACTTGGTCTTCCACTGATAAAGCTGATGCACTGTACTAATAGTTTGCTAATGATTGCAAACTGCACACACAGATTGCACGTTTGGTGCAAAATAGCACATTACAAAGTTGTACTGTAGTTGATGCACAGTAGTAGGGGGTGTGCGGCCATTTCTTTCAGATGATCTTGCTGTATGTTTCATGTCTGTGGTGTAGTGGTGATCTGCCCAAGGGCAGGTCTTCTCATTTCTCCACACTGCACGGTCCTGCACTTTCCTTCTCGGTTGCTCCTAAGAGCCTACCATTTTTTTAACTTCATGAGAAGTGAGCAAGTTGACGAGGAAGAAAGTACATAAGGTAGTTTCCTGTTGCCTTCCTTATGTGTGATTTAACGGAAACACGAGTCCTCTCCACTGTAAGCAGCCATTATTCCTTGAGTTTCTAGTTCTTAAGCCTTCACCACCAAAAATTCATTGCTGCAGTCATTGGCCGTGGCTCATAACCCTGAACTTGGGACCCTTACCTGGGCCTGGGGCATCTTGCAAAAAGGCAAGGACATCCACCCCCTGAGGTCTCAAATGGCCCTGCTGCCCTAATGTCTGATGCAAAACATCAAATTGCACCAGCATCAAGCATGCAATAAAACTGGTGCATAAGGTTTCCCAGCAGTGGCATGAGTCTTTTAAGGAGTGATAAAAGGTATATTGTGCCACAACTGAATTTAATATTAGTGTCATAATTATGAAAATTCAAGTTTTATTTTAACTGGGAACTGTAAGATGTTCCATCACACTTTAATCAACTGCTTGTGGCATTCTTTGCATATTATGCACAGTAAAGTTGAGTACGGGGTGGGTGGAGGATGGGGGGGCGGGGTGCGGGTGCTGGAAAAATAAAAGTCGTTCCTAGTTAGTGTCTTCCCTCTTTAGGATCCTTTGTCAATTTAGTTTTTTTGTGTACTCTATGTGGCAACACTAGTAAGTGTCCATTTATTGACAATCCCAAGTTACCCTTGCATAATGTGGGACTGGAGTCACATGTAGCCCAGACTGGGTAGGTTCCCTTCCCTGAAAGACATTAATGAATCATTTGGGTTTCTACAAATTACCATTTTTATGGAGTTCAATTTCTATCAAACCCATTTGTAATGATTTCTGCTTTTTGAAACTTGTGTGCCTGTATCTATGCTACTGTTATTTTGGGACACTTTTTGTTTAAAGATGCTGTTTACAAATGGCAGCAGTCCAAGGCTCTGATATTTTACCTTTACAAAGGATTGTAAAACTGTACTTGAAATATGAAAACCAGGCACAGAAAAATTGCCCAATAGTAGTGTTGAACTTCAAAAATGGTAATATGTGAAATTTTCAAGTGTGATCTTTCGAATATATTAGTTGCAGCATATCTTTTATATTATTGATATGCAGTGGTCAGACAAGTGCACAGTGGTCTGCAGAACAACTTTGGGGCCCACTGAAATTAATGTTTTGTTTAGGACAGGAAAGCATTCAAAATTTTGTTCCATACAAAGTCTAATGTGGCATCTTAAATAAAGCTATCCTTCCTTGCAAGCGAATTAAGAGGGAGAGATCACCATGCACTGCATCAGCATTAGTTATGTGGTAGACTTGCATGAATAGGATAAAGAAATCAGATGCTTATGGTTTCAGAACTGCATTTGTAAAGTTAAGACACACCAAGTTTCAAGAACACAAGGTTGCAAATTTTTTTTGGGAGTGTACAAGAATACTTGGAGGAAACTGCAATCCTTATATTTGGCTTCAATTAATGATATCCATCATTAGAATTCATATTTAATTTAAAATATTAGCCTCTGAATTTTTAATAAAATTAAACTGTTCGTCTTTCCAAGCGCAGGAAAGGTAGTTTGGAACAAGCTAATGTTAAACAATGAACAAATGGCAATCTTCTTCAAAGTCTGATTGACATTTCTGAATTTCATCTGTTTGTGACTTTTCTTAACTTAATTTTTAAGAGCTGCGTTCAAGTGCTTTAGCTTTTGGTGCATCGTCGATTAAAATTGTTCACCCTTTCAAAAATAAACATTTTTTTGGCCCTGTTGGTGCTTTTGTTTAATGATTTTCAGTGATAAGTGAGACTGGGGTTGAAGTAAAAGTCATCCTTGAGCACACGATCTATGTTGACAATGCATTGCTGAGGAACTACTGCATTGTTGGGCATCATCATCTGGATGCAACATCATACCAAATTCAAAACTGCCTGTTGAAGTGGAGTTTCAAAAACTCTGACATTATTTGATGTGGAGCAGGCAGTTCACCTGATGTCCTAACCAGCGTTCTCTTCTCAAACGCCACTACAAAAAAAATCAATACTATCTGGGATCTTGCTAAGGACAAATTGTGCGCTACACTTGTCTACAAAGCGCCAGTGATTTGTACTCCATAGAAAAAGCTTTCCATTTGAAGCCTTTCGTGACCTCAGCACCTCCCAAAGTGTTTACAGCCAATGAGGAACTTTTGAAATGTTGTCACTGTTTTGATATAGGAAATGTGGCAGTCAATTTTAGCACAGCCCCACAAACAACAATGTGATATAAGTATTCTGTTTTTGTGATATTGATTGAGGGCTAAATATTGGCCAGGTCACCGGGGATAACTCCCCTTCTCCTCTTTGATGTAGTACCATAAAATCTTTTATACTGCCTGAGAGGGCACATGGAACCTCAGTTTAACATCTCATCCAAAAGGTGGCACCTCCGACAGTGCAGCCCTCCCTCAGTGCTGCACAGAAGTATCAGCTTTGATTTTTGTGCTCATCAGCAATCACTACACTTGAAAGTAATTGTATGTGAAGTGTTAGGAAATAGATGGGTTTTCGTTCCAAAAATCATTAACCTTTTCTCAATTGCTGATTTTGCTGAATCCTGCTGCAGCGTAGTGGCCTGAATACTTTCTAGTGTCTTCCCAGGTAAGCATTCTATGTATACGAGGCACTAAATGTTTGGGTTAAAACCTGATCAGGCTCGGTTGCAGTTCTGCAGTCGAATAGTCTGCCAACACTCATTGCACAGTTACCTGCATGCAGTAGTGGAGGACTGCTGCCACTGATTGGGCCATAAAATCAACAAGTATTTATATAGAATCAACACAGAAAGTGGTGTTTGATAAAAGGAGGAGGAAAGAACACAGGTAAAAATGAAAAAAAGAGGAAACTGGTTGGCACAAGTTAGACACTGGCCTTTTTGTTAATGAAATGAAGTAGGTCATTCAACTTCTCGAGCCTGTTTCACCATTCAGTTAGATCATGGCTAATCTGTACCTCAATTCTACTTATCTGTATCCAACAAAAATCTGTTGATTTCCAGCCTTGAAAATTTCCATTCATCCACCCAAATGTGGAAGCGTGCTCCAGATTATAAGTGCTTCCTGAATTTGCACCTAAATAGCTTGGCTCAGATTTTATTATATCTTCTAGATTTCCCCCACCAAAGGAAATAGTCTCTCTATACAAGAACATAAAAAGGGAGCTGGCATATGCCTTTTGGCCCTTCAAGCCTGCTCCACCATTTGGGGGAGGCGGTGGAGTAGTGGTAATGTCACTGGACCAGAGACCCAGGCTGCTGCTCTGCGGACGTGGGTTCGAATCGCACCATGGCAGATGGCGAAATTTGAATTCAATTAGTCTGGGAATTAAAAAGTTTGTCTAATGTTGACCATGAAACTACTGTTTATTTGTTGTAAAAACCCATCTGGTTCTGGAAGGAAATCTGCCATCCTTACCTGGTCTGGCCTACATGTGACTCCAGACCCACAGCAGTGTGGTTGACTCTTAAAATGCCCTCTGAATTGGCCTAGCAAGCCACTCAGTACAAGGGCAGTTAGGGATGGCTGATCATCTACCTCAACTCCACCTTCCCGCATTATCTCCATATCCCTTAATTCCCTTGGTACCAAAAGATCTATCTACTTCTTTCTTGAATATACTCCGCATTCACAGCTCTTTGAGGTAGGGAATTCCAAAGATTTTCAACCCTTTGAATGAAGAAATTTCTCTTCATCTCAGTCCTAAATGGCTCATCCCCTTATTCTGAGATTGTGACCCTGTGGACTAGATTTCCCAGCCAGTGGAAACATTTTCTCAGCACCTACCCTGTCAAGCCCCATACGAATTCTATATGTTTCAATTCGATCACCTTTCGCTGTTCTAAACTCCAGGGAATATAGGCCTTGTCTACTCCATCTCTCATTAGACAATCCCCTCATCCCAGGAATCTAGTAAATCTTGTTGCATTCCCTCTAGGGCAAGTGTGTCCTTCCTTGGGTAAGGAGACCAAAACTGCACACAGTACTCCAGGTGTGGCCTCACCAATGGCTTCTATAATTGTTGTAAGACTTTTTTCTTGTACTCCAATCCCTTTGTAACAAAGGCAAACATATCATTTGCCTTTCTAATTGCTCACTGTACCTGCATGTTAACTTTGTGATTCATGTATACAGATACCCAGGTTCCTCTGAATGCAAACATTTCCCAGTCTCTCGCCATTCAAAAATATTCTTTATTTTTCCTACCAAAATGGATAACTTCACACATTTACTACATGGTATTCCATCTGCCAGGTTCTTGCCCATTCAGCCAACCTGTCCATATCCCTCTGCGTCCTCCTCACTGCTTACTTTCCCTGCAAACTTGGTATCATCAGCACTTGGATAGGTTACACTCGGTCCGCTCATCTAAGTCATTGATATAGATTGTAAATAGCTGAGGCCCAAGTACAGATCCTTGCGGTACGCAACTGGTTATAGCCTGTCAACCTGAAAATGTTCTGTTTATTCCTCCTTTTTTTTTTCCATTAACCAATCCTCAATCCATTCTAGTATATCATCTTCAATCCCATACATCCTAATTTTGTGTAATAATCTCTTGTGTGACCCCTTAGTGAATGCTTTTTGAAAATCCAAATACACTACGTTCACTGGCTTCCTCTTATCTGTCCTCCGAGTTACGATGTCAAAATCTTGGGAAATTCTGGAAGATGCGCTATCCCTTTAGTAACCTCTTTTAAAGCCCTGGGATGTAAGTCATCAGGTGCAAGAAATTTGTTGCCACTTAACCCCATTATTTTCTCCAGTACTATTTATTTACTTATACTGGTTTCTTTACGTTCCTCATTCTCACTAGGCCCTTGAATGCCCATTATTTCCAGAATGTGTGTTGTCTCTTCTACCGTGAAGACAAATACAAAGTATTTGCTTCATGTCTCTGCCATTTCCTTATTTCGCATTATAATTTCACCTGTCTGCCTATAATGGGCCTATGTTTACTTTCACTAATCTCTTCCTATCTACATACCTATAGAAACGTTTGCAAACTGTTTTTATGTCTCTTGCTAGTTTACTTTCATATTCTCTTTTCTGTTGCCATATCAATTTCATGATGCTCCTTTGCTGAATTCCAAAATCCTTCAAACCTCTAGCTTACTATTTTTGGCAACATTATAAACCTCTTCCTTTGATCTGATATTTTTAACTCCTTTTGTTAACCAACTTTGGACCACTTTTCCTGTAGGGTTTTGTGCCTTAAAGGAATGTATAATTTGCAACAAATATGTATTCTTTAAATGCTAGCCATTGCTTTCCTACCATCGCATCTTTTAATGTATTTTCTCAATTTGCCTCAGCAAACTTGCCCCCGTACCTTCATAGTTTGCTTTATTTAGATTTAAGACCCGAGTTTCAGCCTGAACTGAATCCCTTTCAAACTCGATATAAAATTCTATTATATTATGATCACTCTTCTCTAGAGACCCCTTTTCTACAAGGTTATTTAATTAACCCTTTCTCGTTGCACAGCACTAGATCCAAAATAGCATGTTTCCTGGTTGGTTCTTTGACATACTGATCTCGAAAACTACCGTATACATTCCATGAACTTATCCTCCATGCTGTTGCTCCAAATTTGATTTATATGAAGATTGAAAACCTCATTACTATAATTATTGTATGACCCATTACATGTGCCTCTAATTTCCTGATTTATTCTCTGCCCTCCACTACAACTACTATTAGGGGACCAATAATCAACTCCCACCCATATTTTCTCCCTTTACTATTTCTTAGCTCCACCCAAACTGACTTTTTTGATTTTCTGAGCTACGATCCTTTCTTTCTTCTGTCTTCATCCCATCCTTTATTATCAGGGCTATCCCTCCTCCTTTTCCATTTTACAGTTCTCTTCTAAAAGTTAAGTATCCTGGAATATTTTGTTCCCAACCTTGTCACTTTGCAACCATGTTTTCGTAATGGTTATTAGATCAACTTAGGAATTAGGAGCAGGATTAGGCCATTTGGCCTCTTGAGTCTGCTCCACCATTTGATGAGATCATGGCTGATCTGATAGTGGACTCAATTCTACTTTCCTGTCAGCCTTTTGACTCCCTTGTCAATCAAGTATCTATCTAACACAGCCTGAAAAAAAAATTCAATGACCCTGCCTTCACAGCTCTCTGGGGAAGAGTATTCCACAGACTAACAGCCCTCTGAGAAAAGTTCTCATCCCTTAAATGGGAGATTCCTCATTTTTAAACTGTGTCCCCTAGTTCTAGTCTCTCCCATAAAGAGAAATATCCTTTCAGCATCCACCCTGTCAAGTCCCCTCCAGATTATGTGTACACCAATATGATCACCTCTCGTTCTTCGAAACTCCAATTGATACAGGCCCAACCTGTCCAACCTTTCTTTGTAAGATAACCCCTTCATCCCAAACCTGTTAATTCATCTAAGTTGTTGCGAATGCTTTGCACATTCAGATATAGTGCTTTAGCTTTGACTTTGTTCTAATTTTCCCTGATGTCAACGTAGTCATTAACGCCCTATTACCTTTATTATACTGTTATTTCCTGGCGGGGCTAAAGCGTGGCGAGTCGAAGAGTCTTAGCAGTTGGCAGGAAAAAAGACAGAAGCGCAAGGAGAGAGCCAACTGTGTAACAGCCCCAACAACCAATTTTATCTGCAGCACCTGTGGAAGAGTCTGTCACTCAAGAATTGGCCTTTGTTGCCACTCCAGGCACTGCTTCACAAACCACTGACCACCTCCAGGCGCTTATCCATTGTCTCTCGAGACAAGGAGGCCAAAGACTATTTCTTGACCCACTCTGCTTATTACCCAAAATGCAGCTCTGCTTTAGAGCCTTGACATTTCCCTTGCTTTTGAACTTGCCCTTTCTTGAATCCTTCCACCCTACCTGAAAGTCTTTTATACTGCCCTAATTATTCGATTTGCCAGGACACTGGTCCCAGCCCAGTTTAAGTTGAGCCCGTCCCAATGGAACAGCTCCCTCTTTCCCCAGTTCTGGTGTCAGTGGCCCATGAAGCAAAACCCCTCCTCCCACACTACTCTTACACCCACGAATTTAACTTTCTAATCTGTTTACCCCAATGAGAATTGGCACGTGGCTCAGATAACAATCCATAGATTATTACCTTTGAGGTTCTGCTTTTAAATTTGGACCCTAATTCTTCAAACTCTCAACAGAATAGCATTCTTAGCTCTACCTATGTTGTTGGTTCCAACATGGACCATGACAACTGGATCCTCCATCTTCTACTCCAAGTTCCTCTCCAACCAGGAGGAGATGTCTTTAAAGCTGGCACTGGGCAGGCAACACAACCTTCGGAACTCCTGGTCACAGCTGCAGAGAACCATTTCTATTACCCTGTCTATATTGTCCCCTATCACTGCCACATTCTTTTTCACTCTCCCCACTTGAATGGCCTCCTGCAGTATGGTGCAATGGTCAGTCTTCCCATCCACCCTGCGCTCATTGTTCTCATCCACACAGTTAACAGTACCTCGTACCTGTTGGTCAAAGTCAAGGGCCGAGGCTCCTCCATCACTACATCCTGGAACTGTGTACCTACCTGACTCGCAGTCACCCCCTCCTATCCCTGACCTTTGACCAACTCTAAAGTTCTGCATAATCTAAGGGATGTGACTGCCTCCTGGAACAAAGTGTCTGGGTAACTTTTCCCCCTCCCTGGTGCCCCGCACTGTCTGCACCTTGGAGTTCAACTAACTCTGAGCCAAGTTCCTCGAGCTGCAGATATTATTGCAGATATGGTTGTCCTGGCTTGCGATGCTTTCCACAGACTCCCACATGCTACAGTTATGGCACACCACCTGCCCTGCCATGTCTATCTAGCCTTATTTATTTGATTAGTTAATTAGTTTTTTAAAATTGTATTGATTATTTTAATTTTATTTATTGGGTTATCTAGTTTAAGCTACTAATTTAAAGTAAAAGCAAAGTATTGTCAGCTGTGCCTCAGTTTGTAGCACTCTTGCCTCTGAGTCACAAGGTTCCAGGTTCAAGTCGCAGTCCAGGACTTGAGCACAAAAATCAAGACTGACTCTCGACTGGAGTACTGACGGTGTATCGCCCTATTGGAGGTGCTGTCTTTTGGTTGAGACGTTAAACCGAGGCCCCATCTACCTGCTTTGGTGGATGTAAAAGATCTCATGGCACTGTTTCAAAGAAGAGTAGGGGAGACGTCCTGGCCAATATTTATCCCTCAATCAACTTAACAGATGATCTGGTTGTTATCACGTTGCTGTTTGTAGGAGTCTGTTAGGCACATAGTGGTCTGCTGCGTTTCCTGCATTACAACAGTGACTATACTTCAAAAGTATGTCATTGGCTGTAAAGCACTTTGAGACATCTGATAGTCGTGAAAAGCACTAAATAAATGCAAGTCTTTTTTTATTCTAGCCATCCCTATATTTGATTAGTTACACCCCATAACTTGTAAACACAAGGGATTACAGATCAGGTTATGCAACCGGCCCATAACTCTTTAAACCCGGTATCAATCTGGTGAATCTCTGGTGTTTTGCATCCAAGGCCATTGTATCTTTTCTGAGGTTCAGTGCCCATAACTGAAACGCTGTACTCCAGATGGGGTCTGACAAAGGTACAACTGAAGTATTACTTTCACACTTCTGTATTCCAGCACCCTTGGGATAAAGGCCAATGATAAACAGCATCACAACTGAATCTTTTTGTGTCTTCCTGTGACATCTGCATGTGTATTTTCCCACAGGGGCCACTGAATAAGGATCAGAAGCAGGAACCCTGGCTGACTTTTTTTTTCTCTCTGTTTACCCAAAGGCACTGAAACCAATCATAGAACCCCAATTGCTATCCTAGCTGTGATCAGTAACCTACAGACTGGGAATCAAATCTTCTGGTCTGAGGTACTTAGTACTACATAGTGCAATGCCTTCACCTCGTAGGCCATTTAGGAAGTCTTTAAATTATCTTATACACAAATATTTAATTTGTCTCTGTCTCAATGCCCTCCTTATAATATGAGGACCAGAACTGTACACAGTACTTCTTGTGGTCTAACCAGTGTTCGAACACTTAAACCAAAGTAACTTAATTCGTAGCATACAAAAAAGATTGTGCTAGTGAAATCTCTCTGCATACATAAATTGTTTATACATATTTGTACTACTTGATCTATTGACTGCTGTTGGATTAATTTGTATCACGCATCACGCTGTCTATCGATATCTTTCCTGAGTTTAGAGTTGAGGATGAAGCATTTTTATGGACGTTGCAGCATATTTTGGAATCTCTATTCCTTAATGCTAAGATATTTGATAGGACAGTGTTGCAATAAGATTTGCATCTGTTGGTAAATTGTGATTTCATAGTAAACAATTGAAGCAGTAGTCTTGATATATTTTTGACTCTTTGTGATTATGTCTGAATTTTATAAGGATAAATATTGTTTGGAGATTTTCATGGTGAAAGTGGTAAGGTTGAGTAGGGCGAGTTACCGTTTATACAATGTGAATTGCTCTGAAAAGAGCAGTTGTTTTTCTTGAAAGAAGAGTTCTTAAAAGAACTGTTTTATAGGATGTTCCTTCCTCCACAGGCACCTGTCCCAGAGAGCACAGAAGGGTCTGGTTCGCAGACGGCATCCTGCCAAATGGAGAAGTGGCAGACACAACAACAATGGGGGGAAATTCAACAGTTGGAGTGGGCAAGAGAGCACCAGATGTGTGCTGCATGAGTCCAGTCACACAAGAGCCAAAATTGGTATCCGTTAATGCCAAATTAACTCCTTTTTAAAATAATAAATCCAATTGTTAGTGGTAGAAACTTCTTAATCTAAAACATGATAATTGTATATTTTGTCTCGTGTTGTTCTGATAAGTAAACCAGCTTTTATGTACTACTTCAAGATTTTTAAGAACAATTTAAAATTCTTTAATTGCTTTAAGCTCTAGAGGTCCTCTTTCCAATTTACAGCCTTCGTCTTGTAGCGCAGGGGATAAAGCACATTCTGATGTTACAAGTCAAGTTGATGCATCAAGGACTGATTCGGTTATAACAAAAACAGTTTTAGCAAATCTTCAAGATGCTAAACCTAACATTACTTGGCAAACAGACTATAGAGCACTGGCTACTGTAGGAAAGTCTGTTGCAAAAGTCATCAGCCTCATTCCAGATGATGAGCATGGTCTACCTCCCATTATTGTAGCAATAGGAGAACAAGAAGGTAATTCTTGAAATTTAACGTTTTTTAAATAAAGTTCTTTGTACATTTCACTTTTCATGTTTAAAATGTAAAGGCAGAAATGAAAATTGTATTTAAAATGCTGTTACTTTTGTAAACTAAGTACAATTTTTTAAAGAAAACTTGCCTGTCATGTCTCTGTAAAGTCCAAATGTGCTTTACTTATGAATTACTTTGAAGTCTCAGCTATTGATATATAGATGATTGTGGTAGCCATAGGTACAGCAAGGTCAGATAATCTGTAATAAAATAAATGGCCAGTTAACTTATTGGCTGGGCTTTGATCAGTTTTTGTTTGTCATGTGTGATTTGAATATCTCTAGAATCAAAATGATACTAACCTTAAATTTCTTGCAAATTTCAAGTTTAAATGCGTGTACCTGTTTTGACAAATGTATCTAAATAAAGCAAAAAGTAACAGCCAATTTGGATGTGTCCTGGGCTTCGCCCTTTGATATTTGCAGAAAAGTCTACATTTTTGATAGTCAAGTAGTACAATTTGCCAGAAGCACTTCAGATTGTCAGACTGCAAGTTGTTACATTTTTACATAACTAGTGGTGGTCATCTGATTTATTAATAAAGCAACATTGTAGATGTTGAGCTAAACTGGATTCTGCTTGTATCTGGTAAAGCTATCACCTGTATGTTCACTTGGTTCAGTTGATGGAACTCTCATCTCTGGGTTAGAAGGTTGCGAGATCTATCCCCTCACCTGGAACTTGGAGCATAATCTAGACTGAAATTTCTAGTATTGAATATTACTTCAATGTTAGTTTTCATAGAGTCGTACAGCATAGAAACAGGCCCTTCGGCCCACCGCGTCCATGCCGACCATAATGCCTATCTATACTAATCCCACCTGCCTGCATTAATTCCATATCCCTCTATGCCTTGCTCATTCAAGTACCTGTCCAGATGCCTGTTAAATGTTGCTACTGTTCCTGCCTCCACCACCTCCTCAGGCAGCTCATTCCAGATACCCACTATTCTTTGTGTGAAAAATTTACCCCTTTGATCCCCTTTAAACCCCCTCCCTCCCACCTCAAGTCCACGCCCTCCAGCCCCAGCCACCCCCACCATGGGAAACAGACCCCGGCCATCCACTCCACCCACGCCCCTCACAACCCTGCACACCTCCATCATGCCCCCTCCCAGCCTCCCTCGCTCCAGGGAAAACAGACCCAGCCCATCCAATCTCTCCCCACAACTCGTTTTTGTTCGTTGGTTGAGATGTTAAAGCAAAGTTGTTCTTTTTCTGATTATGTGGTTGTTAAAACTGTAAGTGGGAAGATGATGGGGTTGGTATTCTTAAAAAAAAATGTGATCAAATGGATAAAGTGCCATCTTCATTCGTTTTTATCTTGTTTTATTTACGTTCTACTTCCTTTTGAGGCCCGGTAGTGATGGAGGAGCATCCATCTCAGAACCAGGTTATGTTGCTGCTGGAGGATGGAGGGCTGAATCCCTTAACCTTTGCGCTAAATGCCAATTTACTAGTAAATGTGAAACTTGTGAACTGTGAGTACACTCTCCATTTTATAAAGTTCTATGTTGAATAGAGTTATCTGGCTCTATGACCATTTTTCTTTCTCTTTCTGTCTTCTGTTAGTCATGCCATCTTTCGTTACTCCATTCTTGGGTACTTCGCACTTATTCCTTACCCCAGCCTATGATTACTCCTTGTTAGACTATTTGAATTTGAGGATTATAACCCTTTATTAAAATTTGGCTTGAGACCCCACTATGACACTTGATCACCAAAAGGCGCACTATAAAAGTTTATTTGATAGGTAGTGTATGATCTGTTTATCTGGGAGACACCTGTAGTTTTGCGAGCCTGGGCCAAATGTATCTTGCATGCTTCTTTGTGCATGTGCACTCGAGGAGTTTCTCAATCTTCATTTTTAAAAATACTATAGGTCCCAGGTGCACATGACCACTGGCGTGTCTGCCATTACATGATTATGTTAAGAGTTAAAGATGGTTCCAAACATGTAGGATCTATTAAGCAAAGCTATAACTTATCATAAGCTAAATTCCTAGCTAACAAGCAAGTGTTTGTCTATAGTTCATTTAAAGAGATGAATTCCTAACTAACAAACAGATACATGGTTCTGCAACTGAGCTGATGAGAATAATTCACTTTTCTATGTGGTAATCAGGAATGAAACTTTACTCCTGCAGTTAAGTGTTCAACAGTGTGAATATGCTGACCAGAATTCTGTTTTTAATTCTTAATTTTCATACATTTGTTGTAATCTAATTAGACAATTTATCACAGACATCAATTAAGAATCTTGCACCTACACCATTAAGCCACATCCTTCCTTAGGTGATTAACTTGTTCAAGCAGCCCAAATAAAGTGGCCAGTGCTATAGGGATCAGTTTCAGTGCAAAAGTTGAGTGAACTCTACCTTGGGCAGATGTGTATAATAGTACAACATTATACTTGTCCAATTACTAAACTCACATCTGTTTATATCATCTGCATTCTTACTCCCTCCTACTAGCCCAGACTTGCCCCTTTTAAATAAGCCCAAATCTACCCTGTGATTCCCGAGGCATTCACTGAAGATCCCATCGAGGAACCTATGGCTGTCTCCTTATGAACAGCAACCCCTACTGCCCTGTCCCCTTTTGTTACCCATTGTAAATGCTGGGGTTAATTTTGCCAACTTTTTTCATGTTATGCTCACCCTATCCGCCACTACCATCCTGAACTTTGGCAGTGAATCAACAGTCATCACCATTCTCTGCACTTCCCGTCAGAATGTCTTTTCACTCATGGACAGGTCATCCATGACTGTAATAAAAACATAAAGTGCTGGAAATACTCAGGTCAAGCAGCATCTATGGAGCGAGAAGCAAAGTTAACGTTTCAAGCCTGTGACCTTTCATCAGAACAGTTGCTGCGTGACATGCTGAGTATTTCCAGCACTTTCTGTTTTGATTTCAGATTTCCAGCATCTGCAATATTTCGCTTTTATTTTACATCCATGACTCTATTCTGGGTAGTTGCGTTGATAACCAAAGATTTGACTGATACCGGTAGCTTACTGAAGCCTGGCTATACATTCCAAGCAAAATTACCTGCCCTGTGTATTGGCGTTGCTATTATCACCAAGTCACACCTTGGTCTCTCCCCCTCCTCCTCTGATCTTCTCCTTTGAGTATCTTACCACATTGTTTCAGCACTTTAAAACATCCTTTCAAATTATTGTTGTCTACTGGCCCTGCTAATCCCCACTCCCAACTTTTTTCCCGAGATGTCATCCTGCGTTGTTTCTTCTCCGCCTCTACACAGAGCAGTTCCTTATCTTCTAGTGACTTCAGTTTCAGTTCCCTGTAGAAATACATAGACGTCCCAATATGGGAGCAGGACTTTAGCCCAACCAGTCTGGCTTGGTGTTAATTCTTCACACGAGCAAATCTCTTCTTAATTGACTGCCCCTCAGTACTCATTAAACCTCTCCCTGCATATAATCTTTCTTTTCCATAGTCACGGCTACATCCTCAACTTTGCCATCTCCTGTGGCCTCTCTACACTGATAATATTGATGACTGACAAGATCATCTATTCATTTCCTGTAAATCTCCCTCTACCCCTTCCAATCCCACTTCCTCTGTCTAACCTTTGCCTCTACATTTGCCACAATTTATCTGCAGCCATCAATCTGCTCAACAATGCCCTTACATCCACCTGTAATGCTCTTGACCCCACAAAACATTTGCTGTCTCTTATTCCCTGGTTTGGCTCTCGTGTCCAAAGGCTATGTGCCGCACAACTGGTCTGGCTGTCCATTAACCAATTTGGCTGGATGTCAAGTGCTGTCAAACCTTGCCCTCTTCTGCCAAACTGCTGACTAATTCAGGATCATCCTACAGATCCAAGATAAGCCCTGGCTTTTCCGTACTACCAGCTACCCCGTAAAACCCCCCTCTCGTGTCCCCTCCACCCTTATCTCCAACAACTAGTGCGGGGGCTGATGGACGACTTTGTCACCAAGATTGTGGTTATCTGTTCAGCTGCCTCTGCTGCTTCCCCCTTGGAGTCTCCCTAAACCTACGTCTCTTCTAGTTTCTCTCCCATCTCCCCATATGCTTTCTCTGAATTCATCTGGTGAATGGAAACCATGTCCTGCTCACTTGACTACATTCGTACCAAACTGCTGAGTATCAAATTTCCCTTACTGGGCCCCATGCTAGCAGACCCTGTTGAAGATTTCCTCTCCTACTACTGTCCAGTACTTTGAAAATCACCCGTTCTTGAAAAAATCCACACTCGACTCTTCCTGTTCACGCAAACTATCACCACATCTCCAAATACCTCCCTTTCTCTTTGAATGTTTGGCTGCTCAAATCTGTGTCCATTTTACCTAAAACTCTGAATCTCTCCAATCAGGTTTCCACTTCTGTCCAACTGAAAGGACCCTAACCAAAGTCTCACAGACATCCATGGTGCATTATCCACTTCAACCTTTCAGCAGGGTTTGACCTGGTCAACCATACCAACATCCTCCTTTGTCCAGCTCAGTGAGAATATCCTTGCTTGGCTGCACTCTGTCTACCTGATGGAATATCTTCAGCAAATGCCTTGCCCTCCTGCCCTGCACTTGTACTTCTGGGTCCCTCAAGGATTAAAAACTCTATCTGACATGAAGTCTTTGGTGAGCTGTAATTTCCTCCAATTAAACATTGGAAAGACAAAAGCAATTAAATTTAGCCTCGTGGGTCACTAAGGGATAGATGCCATAATACCAGCATCGCCCACATCCCAACAATAAATTTAAAAAATCTAGTTCCCTCGGCACCTGATTAATCTGCTTTTGATTCTTTGCAGCCCCTCCCACATTGCTGTCACCAACCAACATTAATAATTTTATTTCTCTTTCTTCAGATCATTGACCCACAACGTGACTAGCACCCATACCAGCATTGACCTCCTAGGCACTTCTTGCTACCAAGCCATAGCTTGCCTTGCCTCTGTTTTGTTTCCTGGTTCTTCTTTCTGATATCTGTTTAGTAGTTCTGAGAGATTTTGTGGTTGACAAATATTGAATATAAATGATTTTTCCAAGGCTTAAATATAATTGTTAAATTTAGAACAGTTTTACATTGCTTTATCAGAAACAGAGCTCCAATTTGATTCATGGACTCTGTTTTCACAAACATTTACATTTTTCTTTCTTATCTCTTCCTAGATGCTGAAAATAAATGCTGGTGCTTCGTATCCAATGGATTACATGGTGTGGGCCAGGCTGAAGTTGTCATTCTGTTGTTGTGTTTGCCTGATGAAAATGCAATTCCTAAAGACATCTTCAATGTTTTTATTACACTTTATCAGGATGCAACTAAAGGTATGACTACGATCGCCCATTATATAAATAATCAAAGCACAAATTCCTGCATCAAGCTATACTTCAAAGAATTGACTTTAACATTTATTAACCTGTTCTTTGGATTTTGCAAATGATATTTATAGCTAACTGAATATGAAAATGTAATGATTTTATGGAGCTTCTGTTAAAAGCAGGAAAGTGGAAAATGTAATACAAATATTGGATTTTAGCGCATTTTGTCGTCTTCCCTCACCGTGGCTGAACCCTCGGCATGGCCCTCATCTCTGCTCCCTAAGTCCGAGGGTCACTGACTTGAAATGATATGGTGGACCACTGGTTTAGCCATCTACCGCCATATCTACCGCCAGACTTGGCTGGATTACATAAAGCCCTATCCGGTTCTGCTCTCATCCGCTAAAACTGCTCAGTATTCCATGATCATCCTCGAATGCAAAGATAACCCCCAGCTTCTTTTATTCACTGTGAACTATCTTCTTAAAACCCTCTCCACTGTGTCCTCTGTCCTCACCTCCCAACAATAAGTGCAAGGAGGTCATATACTTCGTCATTAAGGTTGAGACCATTCGATTAACTGCCTCTGCTGCATCCCTCCCTTCCTCTAGAGCTCCCCCTTTCCCTAGCCCTGAACTCGCATCTTTCTCTATTTTCTCTCCTATCACCTCTTACACTCTTTCTGAGCTCATCCTGTCCATGAGACCCACCTCCTTATTCCCACTAAATAGCTGACCAGACAACTTCCCCTCCTGGTACCCATGTTAACTGATATTGTTAGCTTGTCTCTCTTCAGGGACTGTCCCTCTCTCTGGCAAATCTGCTGTCATCACCCCTCCTCAAAAAAACCAACCGTTGACCCCACTGTTCTTTTCTCTTTCAAGTCCTTGAGCGTATTGTCACCTCCCAAATCCGTGTTCATCTTTCCCAGAGCTCCATGATTGAAACAGCCCTTATTAAGGTAAACTGTCCCTCCTTCTCCTTCTTGACCTGTTTACATCCTTTGACATGGTTGTCCACACCTTGCTCCTCCAACACCTCTCCGCTGCTGTCCAGCTGAGTGGGACTGCTCTCACCTGGTTCCATTCTTATCTCTCTAATCGAAGTCAGAGTATTAGTTGCATTGGTTTCTCTTCCTACTCCTAATTTGTTGCCTCTAGTGTCCCCCAAGGATCTATCCTTGGCCCCGTCTTATTTCTCATCTACATGCTGTCCTTTGGCGACATCATCTGAAGGCACAGCATTGTGTTTTCACATGTACTCCGATGACACCCTGCTCAACCTCACCACCACTTCTCTGAATTCCTCCACTGTTGCTAAATTTTCAGACTACTTATCTGACATCCAGTACTGGATGAGCAGCAAATACTTCCAATTAAATATTGGGAAAACTGAAGCCATTGTTTTGAGTCCCTACTCCAAACTCCATTCTTTGGCTACTGATTAAACTAGTCTGTTGCAACCTTGGTGTCATATTTGACCCTGAGATGAGTTTCTTTCTGACCATATATTCACACCATCACTAAGACTGCCTATTTTCACCTCCATAACATCACCCAACTTCGCCCCTGTCTCAGCTCATCTGTTGCTGAAACTTCATTCATGCCTTTTCATACCTCTAGACTTGACTATCCCAATGCACCCCTGGCTGGTCTCCCACGTAAACTTGGTCATCCAAAATTGTGCTGCCCATGTCCTAACCTGCACCAAGTCCCATTCACCTCTCACTCCTGTGCTCACTGACTTGTATTGGCACCTGGCCAAGCAACATCTTGATTTTAAAATGTTCATCCTTGTTTTCAAATCCCTCCATGACCTTGCCATTCCCTACCTCTGTAGTCTCCTCCAGCCCCACAACCTTCAGTATTTGCATTGATCTAATTCTGGCCTCTTGCGCATCCCCAGTTTCATTGCTGCACCGTTGGTGGCCGCACCTTCAGTTGCCTAGGACCCAACCTCTGGGATTCCCTCCTTACACCTCTCTACCTTGTTTTCCTCCTTCAAGACACTCCTTAAAATCTACCTCTTTGACTAGGTCATCTGACCTAATATCCCCCTTATGTGATTCGGTGTCATATTCTGCTTTATAATGCTCCTGTGAAGAGCCTTGGAATGTTAAAAGTGCTATATAAATACAAGTTGTTGTAACTATTGTTTATCTTTGAGTTCTTTAAACCAAATCTTGCTAACTATTCTCTGTTTGGTCATACAGGGAAAACCATTGGAAATTTAGGAAATTTTTCCTTCACTGAAAATTTTCTAGGCAGTAAAGATCATGGTGGTTTTCTCTTTATCACACCCACTTTCCAGCCACTGACAAATCTTCTGCTTCCAAGTAGCCCATTTTTGTTTGGAATCCTCATTCAGAAACTAGAAGTACCTTGGGCAAAGGTGTTTCCTATTCGACTCATGCTAAGATTGGGTGCAGAATATAATGGTGAGTTTTCACCTGTTTGAAAATAACTCGTAAACGAATTTAGGTATTTATGTACATGCATGGGACCTATTTGATGTGATAGTTAGTGACTGTGGTGCATTGTTCTTTTGGTTGTTTCCATTAGATTGAGTACATATTCAATATGTGTATCCATCTTTGTTTATACTCATTTATAACTCAGGTGAACAGAAAGATCTAGTACTGAATTTTAGTTTATTGTGATGAAGAAAAAAAGTGAGACACATTTGATTTAATGAAGGAAATTAAGTTGTGGCCCTGGATGGTCTTCACATAAGGTTACTTAAAGAAGTGACAAAATCGGGCACAGATTTGCCTTTATCATTTAGGAAATCATAAAAAATATGTATAGTGCCCAAAGATTAGGAAGTAGATAACGGAACATTAGTCTTTTAGAAGGGGCAGAGGATAATCCAGTAATTTACAGGCCAGTGAGATCTGTTGTGGGTGAAGTATCAGAAGGCATCCTAAAAAAGGAGCCAATTAAATATCTGCATATGGTGTAGTAAGAGGGAGTCATTATGAATTTCTGGGAGTGAAGTCTTACCGAACAAGTTTACTAGAGAAAATGCCGGACCTTTAGAAAACAAATTGCGTGGCTGTAATGTATTGAGATTTCAGCAAAGCTTTCAATACCATGCCACACAAGTAATTAGTCAACAAGGTAGGAAGGCACTGAAATAGGATGAAATCTTCTGTGTCGGATTGAAATTGGCTAAACCAGAGAAAGCAAAGCATGATTGTGATTGGAACTTCATTGACATTGCAAGTGTGCCCTCATGAGCTACCAGAGGTATCAGTGTTAGGATGCTGTGAATTGTTTACATATAATTTGGAGCAGGGGACAGAAACAAAGTTGACCAAATTTGTAGATAACCCCACATTTGGGTTGGGGGTTCAAAGAACAAAAACTTGCATTTATATGGTGCCTTTTACTTAGTAAAGCATCCCAAGGCACTAAGGGAACAGGCAAACCAAAGACAAAAGGATCCACATGAATTGAAAATAAAGGATAATGGAACTAAGGAAGGAAAATTCTGTGCAAATATCACTAAAGTGACTCTAGGTTACAGAAAAATAGAGAACATATTAAAAAGGACAGCAATTTTGGAGGTATTGATGAATAACTCACTGATAGCAGCAGCGCAGTGTATGATGACAGCAATGAAAGCTAACCGAATGTTGAGCTGTAGACCCAAAGGGATACAGCCCAAATCTTAAATGATTGATTGTACAAGGCATTAATCCAGCCACATCCAGGACTACTGTATACATTTTAGATTGCCAAAGATATTTCGGCCTTGGGAATAGTGTAAAAATAGTTGCTGAAGTCATCTGAGATATTGAGAGGTTGAAGAGCCTGTGATTTTTTTTTTTCCTGGAGAAGACTCTGAAGGGAATAAATAAATTGAACCTCATCAATATGTTCGTAATTGCCACAAACTTGAGAATGGTACAGACTTTAATTTTAAACAACTTTATGAAGAAGTTAGTGGATGTGCAAAATGGGCTGCTCAAGGAGGCTTATAGATAGATATGAGTTTTTGGGACCAACCAGAATGACTGCAGTCTTTTGCATACCTGTACTTTCCTATGTTTCTCACTACAAAAGCAAAGTTTAACCTTCCCGTGATTGTATAAAATCCTTGTGAAATGCTGTAGCCCGTGTCCTTATGTGTGATACTTTTCTATTTGGTCAAATAAGGAGCTTATTCATCTGATTTGGTGAAGTATAAATCATGATCGATCTCACAAACTCAATTTTTATTTTATTTTTGTGGTTCCATGTGCCATCTTGCATTTCTGATCCAGCAGAGTGTATATCTGTGTAAAACAGCAAATGCAGAAATTAAATTTGTCTTAAAATAATTGTTTACCCATGCAAGTGATCAGCTAATGTCGGAAGTCATTGAAAAGTTAATTTCATTGAGACCTGACGCTCGACTCTGCATCAGTCTGGGTTGGAAATACCATCTGAATCTTGAGTGCTGAAAATTTCCAGCTACATTGGATGATTTATTTTGTTTGTGTTTGGTGTGTGAGAGTCAGATGTATTGTAGGAGTTGTAGTTTTCAGTCTGTTTCTGTGGGATAACAATATCCATAGTATACCATTTATAACCCACAAGCTATGATTGGAAAGAAAAGGATCCAGCAACTGGTTAGTGATTTATAGCTACTGTTGACAAATTGTGTGTGTAAGAGAAGATGCATCAAAGGAGTTGCATCATTAGAAGGCAGTGTCCCTCACCCTCCATTATCTCCATCCATTTCCTTCAGAAACTGTTGTAAAACAGAACTCAAATTTGGGGGAAGATAGACACTGCTGTGTCCTTCCCTTCTCTCCATCTTTTTTTTTACAGAACACAAAAAAAAATTGCTTTTTTCTCAGATGCTGTTAATCTTTGAAAGAAGCTTTTGAAATTTGGCCTCTAGGTTTTCATAAAATAATTTCAAAAAACAACTGAGCTGAAGTTCAAGAAAAATATTCCATTTGTACATCTGACTATTAGTGCTTGCATTCTGTGAAATGCACTGACTGCAAAATCCAAATTCCAACACTTATGCCTGGGAAAAGTATCAAGTTCAAGCTCAGGCTTTTGGGTGAGACTGAAACCTACAAGCAAAATCTTAAATGAAGAATTAAAAGATACAACATATAATTCAAAGAATAAATTATTTTATTTTAATAATTGCACAGTAAATATTTTGGTTTTGTTTAAAACCTTAATTTGGACATTTGTACCATATACAAGATGCACTTCAGCAACTCACCAAGGCTCCTTCCAAACCCATGACCTCTGCCAGCTAGAAGGACAAGGACAGCAGATGCATGGGAACACCACCACCTGCAAGTTCCCCTCCAAGTCACACACCATCCTGACTTGGAACTACATCGCTGTTCCTTCACTGTCGCTGGGTCAAAATTCTGGAACTACCTTCCTAACAGCACTATTGGTGTACCTACACCCCAAAGACTGCAGTGATTCAAGAAGGCAGCTCACCACCACTTTCTCGAGGGCAATTAGGGATGGGCAATAAATGCTGGCCTAGCCAGCAACGCCCACATCCTCTGAACAAATTTTTAAAAATGTTAAACTTCTGTTACCACGGGAAAAGCATAGAGAGTGATTTGTGGCTAAAGATAAAACAGCACATTGTGGTGTTACAAGGAACTGTTAACAGGTCAGTAATGACATTAACATTGCCAATCATATGTGATGCCAGTAACTGATATTCTAACATATCACTAGAAATTTAAAATGTACAGATGGTTATTTAAACATCTTAATATTTATGTAGCATTTCATAATGGAATGTGTGCACCACATATCGATTTTAATGTTGCATTGCACAAATTCTGGGGAGAGACTGACATTTCTTCCATTTTAAGCTACTTACCCATTTTCTGTATCAGTAATGTGCAATATTTTTATCTCATGTCAGTCATGATATGCCTGAAAGTATGTTATTAGAACACTTAATTCAGGTTGCCACAGGATCGTGGTAAGCGTCCAAAACTATACTTCAAATTTCAGAGACTTGTAAGCAACGGTACGGACAATGGGCCCATCTGTGGTTATTTTCAATATTTTTATTCTAATGTTGTAGCCACCAAAATTGTTATTTATTAGTACATATTTTCATTTACAGTTTATCCTTGTCCTTTAATGAGTGTTCGATTCCGTAAAGCTCTCTTTGGAGAAACAGGTCACACCATCATGAATTTGCTAGCAGTAAGTGAGGTTTACATTCAATTTTCTGTACTTCCTCCCTGTTCCATTCACACCTCACATACATAAACATTTTTAAGGTAATGAAAAAACAGACAGGCTCATTCCTGCTTCAGATATTTGCAAGCCCAGAATGCAAAATAGTACGAATGGAACACTCAAGCCAGAAGGATGTGTTGAAATGGAATACTTGTATTACTTGCATTTGGGGGTATCCTCCTGGCAGATGACCAACATAAAGTGAAACCCATTAGAATGCCGCAGAGTCACCTCTGGGAATTATAAAGCAGTAATCCCATCTAACTCATGAATGATCCTAATGCAGTGTGACATAGAAGTTTATTACCCTTCCACAGCCACTTTGAGACACAGTGTGTCACAGTGGGCGGCGCAGTGGTTAGCACCGCAGCCTCACAGCTCCAGCGAGCTGGGTTCAGTTCTGGGTTTTGCCTGTGCGGAGTTTGCAAGTTCTCCCTGTGACCGCGTGGGTTTCCGCCGGGTGCTCCGGTTTCCTCCCACAGCCAAAGACTTGCAGGTCGATAGCCATTGGCCATTGTAAATTGCCCCTAGTGTAGGTAGGTGGTAGGAGAATGGTGGGGATGTGGTAGGGAATATGGGGTTAATGTAGAATTAGTATAAATGGGTGGTTGTTGGTCGGCACAGACTCGGTGGGCTGAAGGGCCTGTTACAGTGCTGTATTTCTAACTAAAAAAATAAATAAAAAACTTAAATAAAAATGATAATTACAAAGAACAAGCAACAGTACAGCACAGGAACAGGCCATTCGGCCCTCTTGATGCCTGTCTAAACTAAAACCTTCTGCACTTCCGGGGACCGTATCCCTCTATTCCCATCCTATTCATATATTTGTCAAGATGCCTCTTAAACATCGCTATCGTACCTGCTTCCACCACCTCCCCTGGCAGCAAGTTCCAGGCACTCACCACCCTCTGTGTAAAGAACTTGCCTCGCACATCCCCTCTAAACTTTGCCCCTCGCACCTTAACCCTATGTCCTCTAGTAACTGACTCTTCCACCCTGGGAAAAAGCTTCTGACTATCCACTCTGTCCATGCCACTCATAACTTTGTAAACTTCTATCATGTCGCCCCTCCACCTCCGTCGTTCCAGTGAAAACAATCCAAGTTTATCCAACCTCTCGTGATAGCTAATGTCCTCCGGACCAGGCAACATCCTGGTAAACCTCTTCTGTACCCTCTCCAAAGCCTCCACGTCCTTCTGGTAGTGTGGCGACCAGAATTGCACGCAGTATTCTAAGTGTGGCCTAACTAAGGTTCTGTACAGCTGCAGCATGACTTGCCAATTTTTATACTCTATGCCCTGACCGATGAAGGCAAGCATGCCGTATGCCTTCTTGACCACCTTATCCACCTGCGTTGCCACTTTCAGTGACCTGTGGACCTGTACGCCCAGACGTCTGTCTGTCAATACTCCTAAAGGTTCTGCCATTTACTGTATACATCCCACCTGCATTAGACCTTTCAAAATGCATTACCTCACATTTGTCCGGATTAAACTCCATCTGCCATTTCTCCGCCCAAGTCTCCAACCGATCTATATCCTGCAGTATCCTCTGACAATCCTCATCACTATCCGCAACTCCACCAACCTTTGTGTTGTCCGCAAACTTACTAATCAGAGCAGCTACATTTTCCTCCAAATCATTTATATATACTACAAAGAGCAAAGGTCCCAGCACTGATCCCTGCGGAACACCACTAGTCACATCCCTCCATTCAGAAAAGCACCCTTCCACTGCTACCCTCTGTCTTCTATGACCGAGCCAGTTCTGTATCCATCTTGCCAGCTCACCTCTGATCCCATGTGACTTCACCTTTTGTACCAGTCTGCCATGAGAAACCTTGTCAAAGGCTTTACTGAAGTCCATATAAATAACATCCACTGCCCTTCCTTCATCAATTACCTTCGTCACTTCCTCAAAAAACTCAATCAAGTTAGTGAGGCACGACCTCCCCTTTACAAAACCATGCTGCCTCTTATAAACTTTTGGAGACCATAATATGGGGTAAAATTTAATACTCACCTTAAAAGCATGACTTAAGGATAGCCAGGATGAATTTGTGAAAGATAAGAAGTGACTGATAAATTTAATTGAGTTATTTGAGGAAATAACAGTGTATTGATGAAGGAAATGCAGTGGATGTTGCATATGTGGGTTTGCAGAACATGTTGCATAGGAGGCTTTTTGCTAAAATTAAGGTATTGGAGGAAAGGTGATAACCTGGATAGGAAGCTTTCTATGGACAGAAAGCATAACGTTGTGGTTAGTGGATGTTTTTCAGACTGAGGGATCTAAATAATTGTCTCCCCCCACCAGGAGTCAGACCTAGTTGTCTGTATCACTTTAGACATGGCTATGAGGACACTATCAGTATTTGCAGATAGCACAACAGTAGGGAGTATGATTATTTGGAGGACTATAAGCAACTTCAGGAGGACATGCGTTATTAGTTTGGGCAGAGAAACATAGAAAATAGGAGCAGGAGTAGGCCATTCGGCCCTTCGAGCCTGCTCTGCCATTCATTATGATCATGGCTGATCATCCAACTCAGTAACCTTTCCCGCTTTCCCCCCATATCCTTTGATCCCTTTAAACCCAAGCGCTATATCTAACTCCTTCTTGAAAACATACAATATTTTGGCCTCGGCTGCTTTCTGTGGTAGCGAATTCCACAGGTTCACCACTCTCTGGGTGAAGAAATTTCTCCTCATCTCAGTCCTGAATGGTTTACCCTGTATCCTTAGTCTGTGACCCCTGGTTCTGGACTCTCCCACCATCGGGAACATCCTTCGTGCATCTCCCCTGTCAAGTCTGGTTAGAATTTTGTAGGTTTCTATGAGATCCCCCCCCCCCCTCACTCTTCTGAACTTCAGTGAATATAATCCTAACCGACTCAATCTCTCCTCATACGTCAGTCTGGTAAACCTTCGCTGCACTCCCTCTATAGCAAGAACATCCTTCCTCAGATAAGGAGACCAAAACTGAACACAATATTCCAGGTGTGGCCTCACCACAGCCCTGTATAATTGCAGCAAGACACCCCTGCTCCTGTACTCGAATCCTCTCGCTATGAAGGCCAACGTACCATTCACCTTTTTTACCACCTGTTGTACGTGCATGTTTGCCTTCAGCGATTGGTGTACAAGAACACCCAGGTCTCGCCGCATATTCCCCTCTCTGTTTATAGCCATTCAGATAATCTGCCTTCCTGTTTTTGCTCCCAAAGTGGATAACTTCACATTTATCCAGATACTGCATCTGCCATGCATTAGCCCACTCACTCAACTTGTCCAAATCACCTTGAAGCCTCTCTGCATCCTCCTCATAACTCACCCTTCCACCCAGTTTTGTGTCATCTGCAAATTTGGAGATATTACATTTAGTTCCCTCATCTAAATCATAAATATATATTGTGAATAGCAGGGGTCCTAGCACAGATCCCTGTGGTACCCCACTAGTCACTGCCTGCCATTCGGAAAAAGACCCATTTATCCCTACTCTTTGTTTCCTGCCTGCCAACCAATTTTCTATCCATCGCAATACACTACCCCCAATCCCATGCGCTTTAATTTTACATGCTAATCTCTTATGTGGGACTTTGTCGAAAGCCTTCTGAAAGGCAGATAGGCGTTGGTTAAATTTATAAGTGAAAAGATATACTAAGATGCTACAAGTCCTGGGAGGCTTTAGTTATGAAGAGAGCCAAGAGAAATGCGAATTTTTGCTTAGACCGGGTTAAGAGGAGAGCCTATGCAAGTGTTCAAAATTATGAAGAGTTTTGCTAAGGTATTTTGGGTTTGACATGAAGCAAGGAGTTCAGCGTTGATGTTGAAAAATTTCAGGACAGTTCCCACCGAACTGTGTACTGCTATACCCTCATCTCTTGTCGGCCAATCCTGGTGGGATCGGGCGTACCCAGAATGAATCTGGTATGCTGGCTGGTGGATATGATTCTTGATAGTATGATTGTTGGGCCATTGCTTGATTAGTCAGTGAGGCTGTTCTGCCAACTTGGAGGACATTCCAAGTTCACGTGAGATGGCCTGTCTATCTTGTCCTAGATTTTTGAGTAGTTCTACCAATTTATTCTTTTCCTTACAATTGAATGATTCGCTAACTTCAGAGAGCAGTGAGGCTATCATGTAGCTTGGCAGCAGAGTCACATGGCAACCTGGATAGGGGTGGCAGGCTTCTTTCATTGGAGATATTCAGTAAACAAGTTGGTTAGTAAGCGTTTGTAGTTATTTTACTGGTACTGGCCAGATTACTTTCAATATTGCAAATTGCTATGGAATTTCAGCTTGCAGTGTTTGCGTCACTAATCCAGTACCATAACCAGTGCAATAAATATAAAACAGCTTTGTTTCAATGAAATTTTGTACTGATTTGTATTGATAAGTATGATCAAAACTGGTTTTGTAAGAGCTTCTTGGTTGAAATTTTGCCATTCATGTTCAAGTTTTTCTCTCTCTTTGCAGGATCTTCGAAATTACCAATATACTCTGCCCACAATTGAGGGATTAATACTTCTTGTAGAGATGGGGAAAAGCTCTATTAAAATCCCTAAGAGACGGTACAATGAGGTTAGTAATGAGAATCAAACTGCAACATATCTGATTGCTAAGTGCCTGTAGGAGGAAAAGTTAAGTTTTTGAAATGCTATCTTTTTAGACATTACTGGGTGTCTGATATTGTAAGTAGAAAGGTGAAAGGTCAGAACTTATATTCCTGGTAAGATCATGAATATTAAAAGCATGAGATAATCTGAATACCTTCTAGTTTTCTTTCACTTTCACTTGAGTATGGAAACCCTACAACACAGTATTGAATAGAACAGCTTGTATCTGTAAAAATTAAACCGAACAGTTCAATATGTGCTAAAAACATTTTGTTGAGTAGCATTCTCAAAGGATGCTGGTTGCATCAGCTTGTTTCAAATATCTCCCAAAAAGAAAGCTGTGCTCAGTTTGTTTCAAAAATGTGAAAATTTGCCTGTAACTCAATTTTAGTACACCTCTCTTCTTTACCCCTGTGTGTTTTCGCTCTTTCCAAAAAAAACTGAACATCCATTAAAACTCTGTGCACTTTTACAAAAGATATTCCTACTTAATGTTTATTTAATTATTGCCTTTAGAAATGTTACTTGAGTGATTGCAAAATACTTCTCCCTTTATGAGAAGGATACTGTGATGGCAATCAATTCTCCAACACCAGATGTCCATTTTGGCAATTATCAATTAGGACGGTGCAATTCATAGTGATAACTATTTTATGCTGAAACTATGGCCATTTTCCGTTTTCTGAATAGTTTTGAATTTTGAACTTAGAAATGCAATTTGAGTTCTGTTGTAAATCTGAAACCTATCTTGGATGTGTATGACCTGCAATGCACCTTTTTCAAATGTAGTTCTCTCTTTCTGTATAGCGATTTTAAAATCATAATACTGGTTTAAAGATTTTTTCATCCTGTGTTAAACTACACAATCTTCCACCAGCTGGGCTGACAACATTCACAAATTACAGTCCAGTAGCCACAGCAACTTTCAAACTCCCTTAACTGGTTACTAAGTACGCACTGATCTATAATCAAAGCACCAAACTGATTTTATAGTCGAGATAGGTCTAGACTCGCAACCACCAGACTGTTTACCTCTGTTCAGTAAAATCCAGTTCAAAGGATGACCCTAGCTATGCCTCTGCTAACTGCTTATGGAAGCTTTTGTTTATTTCTGGTTTATCCATTCACGTACTTGTTTTGGCAGCTATCCACTCAGCCCCCTTTCCATCTTCATGCAACAACTCTCTCGGCCTCCTACCATCATCTCCCGTTGCCATTCCAAGACCATGTCCTTGCTTCTAGAATAAACCTGTGGCGCCCCTCTGCTCCACCTTGATGTATCCTATGTTATACTTACAGTGCTATCTATCACTTGCACTTTGAGCAGTAACCCTGCTTGCTTCATCTCCCGACACTAACCTCATTGGCCCAGCAAACTGTCATGGCAGTGATGTGACACTTGTCACCACGTCCCATCTCACACTCTCTCTTTCTTACTGCTTTCCTGCATTTAAGCAATTCTCCTCCTTCCATCCATCCATTTTAAGTTTTTGTGCACCACTCCTACAAACTCCACAGTAACTTCATAAAATCCACAACCACTCTCTTTAAACTCTCCATTGCATGTGACCTCAGTACCTTCAATCATTAGGGCTGTCTCTTATCATTTCCTTGTACCACTACAATCCACCCTTCCTTGCATATTTTCAGTCCCACCATTCTCAGTCCGTGCCGCTTGGAAAATCAACTTTCACCCTGTGTTTCTATTTCCTCCTTCACCCCATTAGCTTCATACACATGTTCTACACTCAAAACTCCCTTTCCTCTGGCTTTACCACTTGACAAGATACCAGCCATAGACATGAGTGCACCAGGTGCATGACTAGGTTGAAATCATCGACTGCTTGATTTAGCTCAATGATGTCGAGCATTACTGTGATTCCGTCCACACAGCCAAATTCCCCTATTGTAAGGTCATCCTGAAGAGCTAGCAATTGCTTTTCTCCATTGCAAACTGCATTCTGCTGCAGCCACCGCTCCCCTATCTCTGGCTATCTCTGCCCCTACCTGAACTCAAAAATGCTGAATTGGTTTTCAACTGAAATCTCTTTCCTTAAAGCTTTCCTGGCTGACACCCAAACTTGTCTTCCATAATTTACAACCCTTAAATTCTGCCACCTGAATTCTGTCCTGTACAGGGTCCCATTCTGGCTCTCTTACTGACTGACACTGGTTCCCTATCACCTAACCCAACTGCAAGTCCATGTGCAACCTCTTCCAGCATTGCATCCTGTGCATCCCTTCTTCCTCCACTCCACCATCTGGGAGCAACAACCTCCAGCTGTGTTGGCCATACTCTCAGCTACTACTATTTCCCTTCTATCCCCTACCTTGAAATGTGCACACTCGGCTTTAAGCTATTAAAAGTCTTCTCAAAAATCCAACTTTCCAAAAGCATTCAGTCATTTCTCCCTGACTACCCACGAAGGTTTGGTGTTTGTTCCATTCTTCCTCCTCTGTTTAAAGTTACTAAATAAATGAAAATGTATTGTTAAATATGCACAGTCTTAGCTGATATACAAATTCTAATGCACATGAAAACCCCACTAATTGCTTAATCTCTTCACACTGATGTAGTTAGTAATATTTTCACAACCTTAGTTCTGTTAGTTTCTTGTACATAGTTTATTTTCTTGGATTTTATTCTTTAAGCCCTTGTACCATTGGGTATCTTAGCTTCACATCCATTCTATATTGATTCAGGTGTTAGAACTGGCGATGATTTATGCCTACCCAGAATAATTGTTCAAAAATTGCCTATTCCTATTTCTCAGGTCATGAAAGTAGTAACCTCTTCTAATGAACATGTGATTACCATGGGGACATGTTTTAGTTTGGATGCTGACTCACACCTGGTCTGCATACAGAACGACGATAAAAATTATCAAACACAGGCAAACACAATTGCTGGGAAGTCCAGGAGAGGTAACCTGCATGATGACTTTTTTGCTTTGGTGGAAATTGGGGGAACCCTGCAAGGCTCAATGTTATGTAATTTATGTTTCCCTGTGCACTGCAGTTACAGGAGCCTCTTTTGTGGTCTTTAATGGAGCTCTGAAATCGACCTCTGGATTTATTGCTAAATCCAGTATAGTGGAAGGTAAGGATACAACTAGTTATATACAAAGCTGGTGTCTGTACTTCAGAATGTAAAAATCCAGTCGAGAAGTTATTCAGGCTGTTGCATCTTATGGTTTTCATGCATTTAATTCTTCTTGTCCAATTACATTTTGACTGACTCACTGACTACCCATATTGCTTTGCCTCACATTTTTTCAAAAAAAATTGTAAGAAATAGCTAGTTATGCAATTAATTTTAGATTTTTCTAGCAAAGAGTCGGCAGTCACAATGGGGTAAATGTCCCACAGGGGAGTCGAGCAACAGCCTGACGTAGTAGCACTCACTGAATCATACCTTACAACCATACCTTGCAGCCAATATCCCAAACTCTTTCTCCACCATTCCTGAGTGTGTCTTGTCCCACAAGCAGGACAGACACAGCAGAGGAGGCGGCCCAGTGGTATACAGTTAGGAGGGAGTTGCCCTCGGAGTTCTCAACATTGACTCCGGACCCCAGGAAATCTCATTGCATCAGGTCAAACATGGGCAAGGAAACCTGCTAATTACCACCTACTGCCCTCCCTCACTCCCTCAGCTGATCAATCAGTACTCCTCCATATTGAACGTCACTTGGAAGAAGTACTGAGGGTAGCAAGGGCACAGACTGTACTCTGGGTGGGGGACTTCAATGCCCATCACCGAGTTGCTCAGTAGCGCCACTACTGACCGAGCTGGCCCAAGTCCTGAAAGATATAGTTGTCAGACGGGGATTGCGGCAGATGGTGAGAGAACCAACAAGAGAGAAAAAAAAATGTTTGAACTTGTTCTCACCAATCTACCTGTCGCAGATGCATATGTCCATGACAGTATTAATGGGAGTGATGATTGCACAGTCCTTGTGAAACCAAAGACCCGACTTCACACTGAGGATGCCACCCATCGTTATGTGATACTATCACTGTACTATATGAGAGAGATTCAGAATAGGAACATATGAACTAACAAATTAGGAGCAGGAGTAGGCCACTCGGCCCCTCAAGCCTGCTCCGCCATTCAACAAGTTCATGGCTGAACTGATTTCTCCACATTACCACCTGCCTGCGATAACCTTTCACCGCCTTGTTTATCAAGAATCTGTCTACCTCTGCCTTAAAGATGTTCAAAGACTCTGCTTCCACTGCCTTTTGAACGGCGATATAGTTCCAAGTCAGGATGGTGTGTGACTTGGAGGGGAACTTGCAGGTGGTGGTGTTCCCATGTATTTGCTGCCCTTGTCCTTCTAGTTGGTAGCTGTCGCGGGTTTGGAAGGTGCTGCTTGAGGAGCCTTGGTGCATTGCTGCAGTGCATCTTGTAGATGGTACACACTGCTGATACTGTGCGTCGGTGGTGGAGGGAGTGAATGTTTGTAGATAGGGTGCCAATCAAGCGGGCTGCTTTGTCCTGGATGGTGTTGAGCTTCTTGAGTGTTGTTGGAGCTGCACCCATCCAGTCAAGTGGAGAGTATTCCATCACACTCCTGACTTGTGCCTTGTAGATGGTGGACAGGCTTTGGGGAGTCAGGAGGTGAGTTACATGCCTCAGGATTCCTAGCCTCTGACCTGCTCTTGTAGCCACGGTATTTATATGGCTACTCCAGTTCAGTTTCTGGTCAATGGTAGCCCCCAGCATGTTGATAGTGGGGAATTCAGCATTCGTATTGTCATTGAATGTCAAGGGGACATGGTTACATTCTCTCTTGTTGGAGATGGTCATTGCCTGGCACTTGTGTGGCGCGAATGTTACTTGCCACTTATCAGCCCAAGCCTGGATATTGTTCAGGTCTTGCTGCATTTCTACACAGACTGTTTCAGTATCTGAGCAGTCACGAATGGTGCTGAACATTGTGCAATCAAAGATGCCAGTCTTCAGCCAATTCAATTCAGTTTACATGATATCAAGAAATGGCTCAAGACATTGGTTACAGCAAAGGCTATCATCCCAGCAATAGTACTGAAGACTTGTGCTGCGGAACCAGTCGCGTCCCTGGCCAAGCTGTTCCAGTACAGCTACAACAATGGCATCTACCCACAATTTGGAATATTTCCCAGGTATGTCCTGTCCACAAAAGCAGGACAAATCCAAGCTGGCCAGTTATGGTCTACTCTTGATGAGAAAAATGATGGAAGGTGTCATCAACAGTGCTATCAAGTGGCACTTACCAATAACCTGCTCACTGACGCTCGGTTTGGGCTCTACCAGAGTCACTCCAGACCGCATTACAGCCTCAGTCCAAACATGGACAAAAGAGCTGAATACAAGAGGTGACGTGAGAGTGACCACCCTGAAATCAAAGCAGCATTTGATAGAGTGTGGCATCAAGAAGCCCTAGCAAAATTGAAGTCAATGGGAATGGAGGGGGGCAGGGGGAACTCTCCACTGGTTGAAGTCATACCTAGTACAAAGGAAAGATGGTTGTGCTTGTTGGAGGCCAAACATCTCAGTCCAAGGACATTGCTGCAGGAGTTCCTCAGGGTAGTGTCCTAGGCCCAACCATCTTCAACTGCTTCATCAATGAGCTTCCCTCCATCATCAGGTCAGAAGTGGGGATGTTTGCTGATGACTGCACAGTGTTTCATATCATTCGTGACTCCTCAGATACTGAAGCAGTCTGTGCCCACGTGCAGCAAAAGCTGGACAATATTCAGGCTTGTGCTGATAAGTGGCAAGTAACATTCATGACGCACAAGTGCCAGGCAATGACCATGTTCAACAGTAGAGAATCTGACCATTTCCCCTTGACATTCAATGGCATTATCATCACTGAATCCCCCACCATCAACATCTTGGGGGTTATCACTGACCAGAAAATGAACTCGACCAACCATATAAATATTGTGGCTACAAGAGCAGGTTCAGAGGCTGGAAATTCTGTGGTGAGTAACTCACCATCTGATTCCCCAAAGCCTGTCCACCATCTGTCTGCAAGGCACAAGTCAGGATTGTGATGGAATACTCTCCACTTGCCTGGATGAGTGCAACTCCAACAACACTCAAGAAGCTCAACAGGTAACCTGCTTGATGAGCAACCCCTCCAGCACAGATGCACAGTGGCAGCAGCATGTACCATATACAAGATGCACTGCAGCAACTCACCAAGCCTCCTTTGACAGTATTTTCTAAACTTGCGACCTATACCACCTAGAAGGACAAGGGCACCAGATGCATGGTAATGCCACCACCTGCAAGGTCCTCTCCAGATACCACTCTGACTTGGAACTGTATCGCCATTCCTTCGCTGTCACTGGCTCAAAAACATGGAACTCCCTTCCTAACAGTACTGTGGGTTTATCTACCCCACATGGACTGCAGCCGTTCAAGAAGGCAGCTCACCACCACCACCACCTCAAGGGCAGTTAGGGATAGGCAATAAATGTTTGCCTTACCAGCGATGTCCACATCGCATTGAAAGAATTTTTTTAAATGACCATATTTTGAGCTCTAAAATCTCATTCTTGGTATCAGTTGCAAATGCCATCTTTTCACTGATTTTCACTCATGTTCTCTGGTTCTCCTTGCTTGTAGTGATGATATTTTATAATGTAATTTTATACTGATACAGAATATTTTGGAAGTTAATTAGTTGAATAAAAATAATGCAGTAATACTGTAATGAAACACTTAACATAATCAGGAGCCCACTAATTTGCATGGCAGTCAAACTATTTGTGCAACAATACATGCAGTAGTCGATACTGTGGGCTATTACAAGTGCCAGCACAGTGTTTTATAAGATACTAGCAGTTGAGTTAATACTTCAGATTTTAAAAGAATCTCTTGCACACACGCACCGTATGCTGTTCCTCTCCCTCACTCTAACAAACTTTAATTACTCGCAATTTTAAATTGAGACATAAGGGGAACAATGTTTTTTTTAATTAGATTGACACTAAGAAAAGTTAATTGGAAGAATCTATAAATCTTCAGTATTTTTCAGTAAATTGTGAAAACCATAGACCAAGAAGCTTAGTTTTAGTTCTCAATTTAGTTAAATATGTGTGAAGCTTAGAAATACCATTTTTAAATAAATATATGTATATAAAATATATAATATATATATTTATATTTTCTGTTGACAAACACTTTGTAATCATAGGTTTTAAGCTTGAAGTCTGGGATTCCACTTTATACAAAATGTGTTCTTACTTACATCATATGCATCTGTTCTTTTAACAAAGTGCTGAAGGGGGAAGTAGAAACCCACCAAGGTTAATGATAAAGGGTATTACTTTCTATCTGTAACTTGCATCTCCTTACTGCTGGTCAATCCAAGGTCAGTAAGCCCCAGTTTGTGTTTGTGGACGGTGTTTTGAATTTCTGTTCCTCCTCTCCAGCACCTCAAATACTTAGACAAGCAGTTAGTCAGAATGAAGTACATACAAAATTTTGAAATTAAGCTGTGAGTTCTTCCATGGAGACAAATAACTGCAAACATCTACTTGTGATGCAATTTTAAATCATATAAAATCATAGAATGGTTACAGCACAGAAGGAGGCCATTTAGTCCGTTGTGTCTGTGCTGGCTCAGCTAGTCCCATTCCACTGCCTTTTTCCTGTAGCCCTTCAAATCTTTTCTCTTCAGATAATTATCTAATTCCCTTTTGAAAGCCACGTTTGAATCTGCCTCCACCACAATCTCAGGCAATGCATTCCAGTTCCTAACCACTTGCTGTATTAAAGCTTTTCCTCATGTCGCCTCTGGTTCTTTTGCCAGTCACCTTAAATCAGTGTCCTCTGGTGATTGACCCTTCTACTGGGAACAGTTTCTCCCTATCTACTCTGTCCAGATCCCTCATGATTTTGAACACTTCTATCAAATCTCTTCTCAACCTTTTCTTCTCTAAGAATAGCCAACCCATCCATGTAACTGAAGCAAATCAAGACTCTTCAAATAGTACTTGCATCTTGGGTCACTAATTGATCCAGAGAGGTTCCACATTACCTTGAATTTGTTTTAAAATTGCTCTGTAGTTTTTGGTCAAACATGAGGGTCTAATTTCTGCTTCCTAATGTACAGATCAGAAATTCTTTTAATTTTTTTCATTCCTTTAATGAGCGATTCTGATTTCAGATGGACTTATGGTACAAATCACCCCAGAAACCATGGACGGTTTAAGACGAGCTCTAAGGGAAAAGAGAGACTTTCAAATCATTTGTGGAAAATTGGATCCAGATGACAGAAGAGAACTTGTAAATATTCTGTGGGTGGATGGTGATGAACCTGTAAATAAAGGGTATGATTCTTGGTGTTTTAATGTTGTGAACAATACTAACCTATTTATGTTGTCATTCATTTGCAAAAAAGTCTTCCTGTAAAATGACAAAACCAACTTTCAACTGAAGGAATTCATAAAGCATTTTATTGTCTGTGATAATTCTTGGAATAACTTGTAATTTTAGGGGTATAACTGAAATTAGTTTCAGGGTTCAAGGTCCCACTTAGTATTGCCTTGTTTGCAAATCTGGCAGAGGAAGAGACGAATGAGATTTTGGTTTTAGATTGGGTCAGTATCTGCAAGGGAACTGAAAAATGGGGAAAAGACCAGATGGGACTTCAAAGCTGTTTTGTTCACGGCACAATTGTATGGCATACTGAGGAATTTGCTAGTGATGTTATGTAACTATTCATGAGATGATGGAAGAGGATTGGCTGTTGAACTTAGTCTTTATATGCCCCACTACAGTGATTTCCATTCAGCGCCTTTCTTGATGGCGTGATTACATTGCAGTCAAGTTTTACAATGTGGTGATGAGAATGTCCTATTGAATAGTGCATAGAGATTTGATTTTTTTAAACTTGTCCTTTTGTGCTATAAATCTTGAAGTACCTAATTTTTTAAATGATTGTACACTTTAAAATAATTTTGTTAAAACTCTACTTCCAGTGTTCGAAGTCCTGTTGATGGACGATCTTTGGAAGATGTTCCTAACATCAAAATCCTGCAGGAAAATGAATTTGAAATGGATGGCATTGTTGTAAAGTGTACAGAGGTCAGTGGCTATTTTGTTTAGAGCTGTATGACAAAAACCTGTTTGAAAATGCACAATGGAAGAGCGTGTTTGTGTGTTTTCTAACCCTTTACATCCTCAATACATTTATCAAATGAACAATTCCTCTGGGCAGTGTTTCAATTAGATGTTCACCCTTTCCCTGAGAGAGGTAATGATGTATCTGGGTTGTGATTGTATTGCGGGTCACTTGAGGGTCTTACAATTTATTTTCACATATTTATCTTTGCATATATTAAGGAAATGTGTGTAGAGCTGAGCTATACAGAATTTATTACCAGGATTCCATTATGCCTGCATGTTGGTTTTAAGCATACGAAGTAAGCAGTGATTAGTAATTGAAGTAACTTCAGTTTGAATAACTAATGAATAAACATCCATTATAATTGGTCCATTCCCGTATTGAATAGCAGAACTTTCAACATTTGACAAGCTATAAAGTGTTCTGTTCTGGCATCAAATGTTTATCTCCATGAATTTTTTTATAGCACTAAAAAAAATTGCTAACTTTGGTAATCCAGCAATAATGTATTTGAAATGTTACAAAAAAACATGTTTTATTGAGGGATAATTGTGTAAGCAAATACAGTTCTCACACCACCCCCGCTTATAGCAGGTACGTTCGTGCAAATGCAGTTTGTCTGCTACGTGCAATGGCCGATGTGATCTGGCAGTGCACTTCTGTGTTGTGATCTATTACCCCGTTGTTTCCAACTCCGCTCAGACGACGTAAGCATTAGGAACAGGAGTAGGCCTTTTGGCCCATTGAACCTACTCCGCCATTCAATAAGATCCTGGCTGATCAGATTGTGGCCTTAACTCCACGTTCCTGCCTACACCACCGCCCCCTCCTCAAGCCCCAAATAACCTTTGACTCCCTTGTAGATCAAAAATATGTCTAACTCAGCCTTGAATGTATTCAATGACCCACCTCTGTTGCTCCCTGGGGTAGAGAATTCCAAAGATTAATGACCCTCCGAGAGAAGAAATTCCTCCTCATCTCCATCTTAAATGGGAGACTGCTTATTTTTAAACTAAGCCTTAGTTCTAGATTTCCCCATGAGGGGGAACAACCTCTCAGCATCTACCCTGTCAAGCCCTCTCAGAATCTGCTATGTCTCAATAAGATCACCCCTCATTCATCTCAACTCAAATAAGTACAGACCCAGCCTGCTCAATCTTTCCTTATAAGGCAACCCCTTTATTCCCAGAATCAGCCTAGTGAATCTTCTCTGAACTGCCTCCAATGAAAAGATATCCCTCCTTAAATAAAGAGACCAAAACTGTACGCAGTACTCCAGGTGTGGTCTAACCAATGCCCCTTACGACAGGTTATTCCATATGGTAAGTCGGTACATGGGATTGAGTTCAATCATAAGGGGCAAGTTTATTATGTCTTAAGTCTTTCTCTCCTCTTTCAAAATACTTGCACCCTTCATAGAGCATGCGTTAGAATTTCCACAGGAGTTCCTCGATCATCTGCCGTAACTTTGGCAGAAACCATGGAGAAATGGCACAAATGACAATTTCCGGCATTTCTTCAGAGTCTCTGCTGCCCTTCTGCCTAGTTTGCAGCAGGAGATCAGGGATCCACCATGGAAATTACTGGCACATATATTTAAAACAAACGTGTTCAGTTTTCACATTCAGTCATGAAGAGAGCTTGTCTGTAAACTTCAGCTTCATCAGGATACGTACCAAACTTCTAAATACATGTCCAGAAATATAGTGGTCACCTGGAAAAGATTAGATCTGCAGCTTTATTTAAACTTCAGTCCAAAGTGTAGTACAAACTGTAATCCCGCACCACTTAGAGGGGTTTAAGAACACAAATGCTAATTTCACAAAAAAAAAGTCGTCTTTTTAAAAAAGACTTGCACTTATATAGCGCCTTTTGTGACCACTAGATGTCCCAAAGCACTTTACAGCCAATTAAGTACTTTTGAAGTGTTGTCATTGTTGTGTTGTAAGAAACGTGGCAGCCAATTTGCAAACAGCATGCACCTACAATCAGCAATGTTATAATGACTGGATAATCTATTTTTATATTGATTAAGGGCTAGATATTAGCCAGGGCACCCTACTCTTTGAAATAGTGCCATGGGATCTTTTATATCCACCTGAGGGGGCAGATGGGGCCTTTGTTTAATGTCTTGTCCAAAGGACAGCACATTCGATCGTGCTGCACTAGAGTGTCGGCCGTGAACTTCGTGCTCAAATCCTGGAGTGGGACTTGAACCCACACCTTTTGACTCAGAGGCAGGAGTGCTACCCACTGAGCCGCAACTGGATCACCATGTTTGTGTATTCAGCGCACCTTAACCAGATGTGAGTTGCTTCTTAACAAACTAGTTTTTGCCCAAAATGAATGGAATACTTAAGACGCTGTGACTGGTAACGTTGAAATTGACATTAATGCAAATGGATAATGGTTATCACATTTTGGCTGATTTAAGCAACTCCCCATTTTAAGTGTACACCACTTGGTCCTCCTGAGATAAATAGATGAAAAATGTAATTTATTTATTTAAAATTTTTTGAGACAATGTTAAAGCTTGCAACACAGACTAATGAATTGAAATCCAATGTAAGGTAATTTTGAAATTGCGTGGTTAGAGTACTGTAAAGTCCATTTACCTGCAAATGTGCGCCTTGACTGTCTCTCAATCACTATAGTACTATAACTGAAAGAATATTAAGTATACCAGTATATTTTAATGAGTCTCGAGGTGCTACTTATATTGAAAATCTACACAATCTATTTTGGTGCAGATATGTAGCCATAATCATTAAACTTAATGCATGCATTGATTATTATTCTAGGTATTCTATTTGCAAAGAAATCATCCTCTCGGTCCTACCCTTCCAGCTGCACAGACTGAACTGACTGAGGAGATTGCCAGTGCTTGCTGCGCTGCTCTGTGCCCTCACCTAAAAGTCTTGAAAGAAATTGGAATAAACAAGCTAAGTCTCAGGGTCTCTTTAGAAACTGACAAGGTAAAGAAGTAGAAAACATTACAAACTATATTTTGTGGCGAGAAATAAACCTTTTTAGCAAGTATTTCCATTTTCTTCATCTATATTATAGGGCTTTGTGAAGGCACATATGTTAATGGCACAACTTGTGGTCACCTGAATTTCAATCTAATTCTGCAAAACTTATTTTTGTTTCAAAAAATGCAAGGTATTGAGTTTGAACACTTGTGCTTTGTGTCACTGCAGTATGTACTTTTAGATGGAATACTTCAGTATATCTGATTCAGGTCTATCCTTTTCCTTTTTATGCTGTTCCCCACACACTTGCCCCCATGCGCCTGCTTTGAGTCCTCCTACAGAGCCATTAGATCCTTTTCACACGGCAGAGATTGGGATAGTCCTGTCCTTTGATCGAGTCGGCTTCTGGTCAAAAACTGAAACACCAAAGAACTAAACTGGAAAAAGCACCAGCTCATAAAAATGATCAGTGGACAATTTTTGGCCTTGGAGGGCGTGCGGTATTGATTTACTGGAATAATGCCTGGAAGAACGTTCCCTCTAATTTTTTTTTGAGTGCACAACCTCTTTAAATTTTTTGCTGCCTCGCACATGTGGTGATTTAAAGGAGTCAACTTGTGCGCAGCCTATGTAGGGACTTTTGGGTTGCTGCCCAGTCATTTAGCTTACAGGGAATATTGACCTGGACTCCCAGGGTTAAGCTATGAGGAGAAATTAAACAAACCAGGGTTTCATTCCCTGGATTTTAGTAGGTTAAAGGGTGATTTGATTGATGTTTTCAAGCTATTAAGGGGGACAAATAGGGTAGATTGGGAGAAACTATTTATTCTGGTTGGGACTAGATGTCTAGTTCGAGCCAAACTTTTCAGGAGTGAAGTTAGGAAATACTTCCTTGTACAAAGGGGAGTAGAAGTTTGGAACTCACTTCCACAAATAGCAATTGATGCCAGATCAATTGGTAATTTCAAAACTGTTTGAAAGATTTTTATTAACCAAAGGTATTAAGGGGCAAAGATATGGGGCAAAGACAGGTAATTGGAGTTAGGTGGCAGATTAGCCATGATCTCATTGAATGGTGGAACAGAGTCGATGGCTAAATGGCTCAGTCCTTTTCCTATGTTTTTGCTACTTAGCCATTTTAGGAAAAAAAATCCTGGATTAGCTTTCATACTACTCATTTTGATGCTCTCATTCTTAGTGAAGAAAATAGTAACTAGGCATGGGATTTGTGGTCTTTTCACTTGTCTCTTTGCCAGATTTGGTTGATTCTCAAGGACACTGAGACAAATAGTCTGCTGTGATGAGTTTTACGAAGAACAGTACAGCACAGGAACATGCCATTCGGCCCTCCAAGCCTGCGCCGATCTTGATGCCTGCCTAAACTAAAACCTTCTGCACTTAGAGGGACCGTATCCCTCTATTCCCATCCTATTCATGTATTTGTCAAGATGCCTCTTAAACGTTGCTATCGTACCTGCTTCCACCACCTCCCCTGGCAGCAAGTTCCAGGCACTCACCACCCTCTGTGTAAAAAAAAAAAAAACTTGCCTCGCACATCCCCTCTAAACTTTGCCCCTCGCACCTTAAACCTATGTCCCCTAGTAACTGACTCTTCCACCCTGGGAAAAAGCTTCTGACTATCCACTCTGTCCATGCCGCTCATAACTTTGTAAACCTCTATCATGTCGCCCCTCCACCTCCGTCGTTCCAGTGAAAACAATCCGAGTTTTTCCAACCTCTCCTCATAGCTAATGCCCTCCAGACCAGGCAACATCCTGGTAAACCTCCTCTGTACCCTCTCCAAAGCCTCCACGTCCTTCTGGTAGTGTGGCGACCAGAATTGCACGCAATATTCCAAATGTGGCCTAACTAAGGTTCTGTACAGTTGCAACATGACTTGCCAATTTTTATACTCTATGCCCCGGCCGATGAAGGAAAGCATGCCGTATGCCTTCTTGACCACCTTATCCACCTGCGTTGCCACTTTCAGTGACCTGTGGACCTGTATGCCCAGATCTCTCTGCCTGTCAATACTCCTAAGGGTTCTGCCATTTACTGTATACCTCCCACCTGCATTAGACCTTCCAAAATGCATTACTTGACATTTGTCCGGATTAAACTCCATCTGCCATTTCTCCGCCCAAGTCTCCAACCGATCTATATCCTGCTGTATCCTGACAATCCTCATCATTATCCGCAACTCCACCAACCTTTGTGTCGTCCGCAAACTTACTAATCAGACCAGCTACATTTTCCTCCAAACCATTTATATATACTACAAAGAGCAAAGGTCCCAGCACTGATCCCTGCAGAACACCAGTAGTCACATCCCTCCATTCAGAAAAGCACCCTTCCACTGATACCCTCTGTCTTCTATGACCAAGCCAGTTCTGTATCCATCTTGCCAGCTCACCTCTGATCCCGTGTGACTTCACCTTTTGTACCAGTCTGCCATGCGGGATCTTGTCAAAGGCTTTACTAAAGTCCATATAGATAACATCCACTGCCCTTCCTTCATCAATCATCTTCGTCACTTCACTACAACATTGACATCAACCTGTCAATGTGGAAAATTGCCCAACTCTTGCATCCGGAGAATAAATTTTTTTTAATGTTTGGATTTACCCCTTCCAGATAGTTTTCTGTCTTTTAGAGCTCTAAGATTATAATTACATCCTGAAAAATCCTGAGTGGATGATCCATCTCTGTCTCTCCTGAGGTCCCCAGCATCATAAATGTCAGGCTTCAGCCAATTCGATCCACTCCACGTGATATCAAGAAACTGCTGAAGGCACTGGGTCCTGCAAAGGCTATGGACCCTGATAATCCGTCAATAGTGTGTCCCGAGGCAAGCATTCCAGTATAGCTACAACACTGCCATCTACCTGGAAATGTGGAAAATTACTATCCTGTCCACAAAAAGTAGGACAAATCTGATCCAGCCAATTACCGTCCCATCAGTCTACTCTCATTCATAAGCAAAATATTGGAAGGTGTCATCGACAGTGCTATCAGGGGACACTTACTCACCGATACTCAGTTTGGGTTCCGCCAGGGCCACTTGGCTCCAACCTCATTACAGCCTTGGTTCAAACGTGGCCAAAAGAGCTGAATTCCAGAGGTGAGAGTGACTGTCCTTGACATCAAGGCAGCATTTGACGAAGTGTGGCTTCAAAGAGCCCTATCAAAACTGGAGTCAATGGGAATCGGGGGAAAAATTCTCCACTGGTTGGAGTCATATCTAGCAGAAAGGTTGTTGGAGGCCAATCATCTCAGTCCCAGGACATCATTGCAGCAGTTCTTCAGGTTAATTAGAATTAGAATTAGAACATTACAGCGCAGTACAGGCCCTTCGGCCCTCGATGTTGCGCCGACCTGTGAAACCATCTGACCTACACTATTCCATTTTCATCCATGTGTCTATCCAATGTCCACTTAAATGCCCTTAAAGTTGGCGAATCTACTACTGCTGCAGGCAGGGCGTTCCACGCCCTTACTACTCTCTGAGTAAAGAAACTACCTCTCACATCTGTCCTATATCTATCACCCCTCAACTTGAAGCTATGTCCCCTCGTGTTTGCCATCACCATCCGAGGAAAAAGACGCTCACTATCCACCCTATCTAACCCTCTGATTATCTTATATGTCTCTATTAAGTCACCTCTCCTCCTCCTTCTCTCCAACGAAAACAACCTCAAGTCCCTCAGCCTTTCCTCGTAAGACCTTCCCTCCATACCAGGCAACATCCTAGTAAATCTCCTCTGCACCCTTTCCATAGCTTCCACATCCTTCCTATAATGCGGTGACCAGAACTGCACGCAATACTCCAGGTGCGGTCTCACCAGAGTTTTGTACAGCTGCAGCATAACCTCGTGGCTCCGAAACTCGACCCCCCTACTAATAAAAGCTAACACACCAGCCCTATTAACCTGGTTAGCAACCTTCAGGGATTTATGCACCTGGACACCAAGATCTCTCTGTTCATCTACACTACCAAGAATCTTCCCATTAGCCCAGTACTCTGCATTCCTGTTACTCCTTCCAAAGTGAATCACCTCACACTTTTCCGCATTAAACTCCATTTGCCATCTCTCAGCCCAGCTCTGCAGCCTATCTATGTCTCTCTGTACCCTACAACATCCTTCGGCACTATCCACAACTCCACCGACCTTAGTGTCATCTGCAAATTTACTAACCCACCCTTCCACACCTTCTTCCAGGTCATTTATAAAAATGACAAACAGCAGTGGCCCCAAAACAGATCCTTGCGGTACACCACTAGTAACTAAACTCCAGGATGAACATTTGCCATCAACCACCACCCTCTGTCTTCTTTCAGCTAGCCAATTTCTGATCCAAAGCTCTAAATCGCCTTCGACCCCATACTTCCGTATTTTCTGCAATAGCCTACCGTGGGGAACCTTATCAAACGCCTTACTGAAATCCATATACACCACATCCACTGCTTTACCCTCATCCACCTGTTTGGTCACCTTCTCGAAAAACTCAATAAGGTTTGTGAGGCACGACCTACCCGTCACAAAACCGTGCTGACTATCTCTAATGTACTTATTCTTTTCAAGATGATTATAAATCCTGTCTCTTATAACCTTTTCCAACATTTTACCCACAACCGAAGTAAGGCTCACAGGTCTATAATTACCAGGGCTGTCTCTACTCCCCTTCTTGAACAAGGGGACAACATTTGCAATCCTCCAGTCTTCCGGCACTATTCCTGTCGACAATGACGACATAAAGATCAAGGACAAAGGCTCTGCAATCTCCTCCCTAGATTCCCAGAGAATCCTAGGATAAATCCCATCTGGCCCAGGGGACTTATCTATTTTCACACTTTCCAAAATTGCTAACACCTCCTCCTTGTGAACCTCAATCCCATCTAGCCTCGTAGCCTGAATCTCAGTATTCTCAACAACATTTTCTTTCTCTACTGTAAATACTGACGCAAAATATTCATTTAACACTTCCCCTATCTCCTCTGATTCCACACACAACTTCCCACTACTATCCTTGATTGGCCCTAATCTAACTCTAGTCATTCTTTTATTCCTGATATACCTATAGAAAGCCTTAGGGTTTTCCCTGATCCGATCCACCAATGACTTCTCGTGTCCTCTCCTTGCTCTTCTTAGCTCTCCCTTTAGATCCTTCCTGGCTAGCTTGTAGCTCTCAAGCGCCCTAACTGAGCCTTCACGTCTCATCCTAACATAAGCCGCCTTCTTCCTCTTGACAAGCGCTTCAACTTCTTTAGTAAACCACGGCTCCCTCGCACGACAACTTCCTCCCTGCCTCACAGGTACATACTTATCAAGGACACGCAGTAGCTGCTCCTTGAATAAGCTCCACATTTCGATTGTTCCCATCCCCTGCAGTTTCCTTCCCCATCCTACGCATCCTAAATCTTGCCTAATCGCATCATAATTTCCTTTCCCCCAGTTATAATTCTTGCCCTGTGGTATATACCTGTCCCTGCCCATCGCTAAGGTAAACCTAACCGAATTGTGATCACTATCGGCAAAGTGCTCACCGACATCTAAATCTAACACCTGGCCGGGTTCATTTCCCAGTACCAAATCCAATGTGGCATCGCCCCTGGTTGGCCTGTCTACATACTGTGTCAGAAAACCCTCCTGCACACACTGGACAAAAACTGACCCATCTAAAGTACTCGAACTATAGTATTTCCAGTCGATATTTGGAAAGTTAAAGTCCCCCATAACAACTACCCTGTTACACTCACCCCTGTCGAGAATCATCTTCGCTATCCTTTCCTCTACATCTCTGGAACTATTCGGAGGTCTATAAAAGACTCCCAACAGGGTAACCTCACCTCTCCTGTTTCTAACCTCAGCCCATACTACCTCAGTAGACGAGTCCTCAAACGTCCTTTCTGTCGCTGTAATACTCTCCTTGATTAACAATGCCACACCCCCCCCCCTCTTTTACCATCTTCTCTGTTCTTACTGAAACATCTAAATCCCGGAATCTGCAACATCCATTCCTGCCCCTGCTCTACCCATGTCTCCGAAATGGCCACAACATCAGGATCCCAGGTACCAACCCATGCTGCAAGCTCACCCACCTTATTCCGGATGCTCCTGGCGTTGAAATAGACACACTTTAAACCAGGTTCTTGCTTGCCAGTGCCCTCTTGCGTCCTTGTAACCATATCCCTGACCTCACTACTCTCAACATCCTGTACACTGGCACTACAATTTAGGTTCCCATTCCCCTGCTGAATTAGTTTAAACCCCCCCGAAGAGCACTAGCAAACCTCCCCCCCAGGATATTGGTACCCCTCTGGTTCAGGTGAAGACCATCCTGTTTGTAGAGGTCCCACCTACCCCAGAAAGAGCCCCAATTATCCAGGAAACCAAAACCCTCCCTCCTGCACCATCCCTGCAGCCTAGCTCTAAGCTTCCACCCTAGCTCCCTAAATTTCTGTCTTAAATCCCCATCTCTCTTCCTACCTATGTCGTTGGTGCCTATGTGGACCACGACTTGGGGCTGCTCCCCCTCCCCATTAAGGATCCCAAAAACACGATCCGAGACATCACGAACCCTGGCACCTGGGAGGCAACATACCAACCGTGAGTCTCTCTCGTTCCCACAGAACCTCCTATCTGTTCCCCTAACTATGGAGTCCCCAATGACTAATGTTCTGCTCCTCTTCCCCCTTCCCTTCTGAGCAACAGGGACAGACTCTGTGCCAGATATCTGTACCCCATTGCTTACCCCTGGTAAGTCGTCCCCCGCAACAGTATCCAAAACGGTATACCTGTTGTTGAGGGTAACGGCCACAGGGGATCCCTGCACTGCCTGCTGGTTCCCTCTCCTTCCCCTGACGGTAACCCATCTACCTACTTCTTTTACCTGAGGTGTGACTACCTCCCCATAACTCCTCTCAATAACCTCCTCCGCCTCCCGAATGATCCGAAGTTCATCCAGCTCCAGCTCCAGTTCCCTAACGCGGTTCTCGAGGAGCTGGAGTTGGGTGCACTTCCCACAGATGCAGTCAGCAGGAACACTCTTGGCGACCCTTACCTCCCACATTCTGCAGGAGGAACATACAACTCCATTAACCTCCATTCCCACTATTCCAAATTCCCAACAAATCTACTGAAAAACCAAAAAAAAAACAAAAAGTCAAAACTTGTTAGGTTCGCAATCCAACGGACAGAACTTCCTAAATAAAATTAATGTCTTAGGCCCAACCATTTCAGCTGCTTCATCAATGACGTTCCCTCCATCATAAGGCCAGAAGTGTGTGTCAGAAGTATTCGCTGATGATTGCACACCATTCGTGACTCCTCAAATACTGAAGCAGTCTGTGTCCATATGCAACAAAACCTGGATATATTCAGGCTTGGGCTGATAAGTGGCAAGTTACATTCGTGCCACTAAAGTGCCAGGCAATGACCATCTCAAACAAGGGAGAATTCAACCATCTCCCCTTGACATTCTATGGCATTACCATCACTGAATCCCCCACTATCAACATCCTGGGTTACCATTGACCAGAAACTGAACTGAACCAGCCATATAAGTACTTTGGCTACATTAGCAGGTCAGAGGCTGGGAATTCTGCAGCGAGTAACTTGTGTCCTGACTCCCCAAAGCCATCTACAAGGCACAAATCAGTTATGTGATGGAATACTCTCCACGCCTGAATGAGTGCCAGCTCCAACAGCACTTAAGCTTGATGCCATCCAGGATAAAGCAGCCTGCTTGATTGGCACCCCATTTACCACCTTCAACATTCGCACTTCCTCCACCACTGGCACACAGTGGCAGCAGTGTGTACCATCTACACGATGCACTGCAGCAACTCACCAAGGCTCTTTCGACAGGACCTTGCAATTCCCCTCCAAGCCACACACAGTCCTGACTTGGAACTGTTATCGCAGTTCCTTCACTGTCACTGGGTCAAAATCCTGAAGCTCCTTTCCTAACAGTACTATGGGTGTACCTACACCACAAGGACTGCAGCGGTTTAAGAAGGCAGCTCACCACTTCTCGAGGGCAATTAGGGATTGGCAATCAATGCTGTCCTAGCCATCCTGTGAAACAATATATTTTTTAAAAAGCCATGTTTCTTCAGTCTTTGTTCAACTATCTTGTGACACTAGGGACCTCAGTCTCATGGTTCTTTGCTTTTCCTTTCGTGATTGAATGTCTGATACCTTTAAGTATGGGCTGACTGCCCCCACTGTATAGTTTAAGCAAACTACCACTTGTGTTCTATTGGATCTATAGATCTGACCTAACTTCATCCATTTCAACACCATTCATGTTCTGCTTAAATAGGGCGGCGCAGTGGTTAGCACTGCAGCCTCACAGCTCCAGTGACCAGGGTTCAGTTCTGGGTACTGCCTGTGTGGAGTTTGCAAGTTCTGCCTGTGACCACTTGGGTTTCTGCTGGGTGCTCCGGTTTCCTCCCACAGCCAAAGACTTGCAGGTTGATGGGTAAATTGGCCATTGTAAATTGCCCCTAGTGTGTGTAGATGGTAGAAGAATTGAGGGAAGGTGGGGATGTGGTAAGGAATATGGGATTAATGCAGCATTAGGATAAATGGATGGTTGATGGTCGGCACAGACTCGGTGGGCCGAAGGGCCTGTTTCAGTGCTGTATATCTCTATGAATCTATCTATAAATTATTTTTGTTTCTATGTTCTCAACTTTATACTTGTCTATATTAAGTGTCATCTGCTACAGTTTAACAATGACATTTATATAGCTCCCTTAATGTGCTGAGACACCCGAGGCACTTTTGTTACCAAACAAAATTTGACACCAAGCCACATGAGATATTACGACAGGTGACCAAGAGCTTGGTCAAAGAGGTAGGTTTTAAGGATAGTCTCAACTAGGATAGAGTGGTTTAGAGAGGGAATTCTGGAACTTGGGACCTGTATAGCTGAAAGCACAGCCACTAATGGCAGTGCATTAGAAAGCAGGTATGTGCAGGAAACAAGAATTGGAGGACACAGTGATCCTGGAGGGTTGCAAGGCTGGAGACTGTTAGAGATAGGAGGGTGAAGCCATAGCAAGGATTTGAACACAAACATAAGGGTTTTAAATTGAGGACATTGCTGGACTAGGAGCCAATGTAAGTCAGTGAGCATAGGGGTGATGGATGAATGACAGTTGATCATTAACAGCAAATTAGGATACAGGCAACAGTTTTAGATGAGCTGAAGTTTATAGGGTGCAAGTTCTATCCACTTTAAACTGATTTTCTTTGTTGTTTCAGATTTAACTAGTTTGTATTGAGCTTCTGAAAGATTTGCTGATGTACTAGCCTGGATAAATGTTCTATACATAGCTAGAGAAATCAGTGATGTGAATTTAGAGATTGTACTTGGGGTTTCTCCAGATTTTAGGGTACTTTATGCTCTTGTATTCATCTCTGTATTGCAGGTTGAGTATCAAGCAGGATCAAGGGGCCAACTTCTTCCACAACACTACATGAATGACCTGGATAGTGCTTTAATCCCAATAATCCACAGCGGGAGCTCTTATGCTAACAGTGGTCCTCTAGAGATGGAATTCTTCTTTTTCATTCTGGAAAGCCTTGTCTGAGAAGGAAGGAAAGTATAAAATTGATGGATCCCATTAGCACAGAATTTTCCTTCATTCCTGTAAAGCATCAAAAAATCATTGAAATTTTCCAAAATGTTTGTCTGCTTCAGTGAATTCACTAAAGGATACAATGATCCTGATTGAGATTAACTTATTTCACAGTACTGTGCTAAAATGCACACTTGGTTGCAGGTCATTCTCTCTTCTGAGGTTAGGTTTCATTCTGTGACAAAATGGTTGAGTTCCCATTCAGAACCCACCTGTATTTAATGGTACAGTCCTCACTCAGAATTTCAGACATGAAATCTGCTTGCTCAAAGTTTGTGGAACTCCAGGATTTGGTGTCCCTGTTGTGGATGATACTTGCATTACTGCAACCTGTTAGATTGCATTTCAAGTATAAAGAATAAGTCATTCAATTTTTCTAAGTCCACAAGAACATAGTGATACTAATTTATTCACATGTTAAATCATTTAATGGCCAATATTTGTCAAGTTAACACAACCAAGTTCTAGTTCAATGTTGGAGATAAGCAGAGTCATAAATTTAAAGGTAAACTGGTACTGCAGTACTTAGAACATTTTCAATTAAATGTAACCTTTTTTAAGATATGTTGTGCTGTAACTGAGGAAGATAGCACATGACTGGCTGAAAGCAACTCAGCCACAAATGGAATTTGAGTCATTATGCGCAGATTCTGTTGTCTTTAATGCTTCCTAAATGCTTTGTAGCTAAAGATGGATGAATCAGAAAGGAAGAGTCATATGTTTCTAAAGACTTGCACAACAATTTATATTGTAAATTGAAATTTGTGACTAATTAATGTGCAACACAGTTGAAGTTTGAACTATTTCCCAAGAGTGTTAGTGTTTGAAAGATGTTTCAGACCTGTTAAGTATATTAAATATGGAAGAAAGGTGAAGAACACCAGTACATGCACATTTTTTACACAATATGCTATGGTAGTTGGGAATGTTGCAGAATTTAAAAAATCCTTTAGGCAGTGCCCTTCATGTGTGTGAAGTGGCTAAGTTCTGCTATAGTTGCACCATTTTCATGGAGAGAATAAAGGGCAAGCTATGAATTGTCATCTGGAAAATTTTGGCAATTACTTACAGTTGAGGTCTCCTTCAGCCCAGTAAAGCATAAAATAATGGGGATTACTCTGGCACCAGTTTTGGTATATAAAAAAAGGAATGTCCTAATTAGTATTACTTTAAAATAATCAGACATCCGACTTGAAGTATGATCTATTCAGTAAGCCATAATAGGAATACTGAGCCAAATCGCGTTTTGCTTTGGCATATTTCATGCATCTGATATTCCTATGTGAGGATCTGAACCTGCAAATCAAATTATGTTCAAAGACCTTTGTGTACATTGATCAATTTTTATAAAACAAGTAGAAATGTTTTTATAGATTTGTTTACAAAAGATGTACGCGTATCTGAAACCACAGTAACACCTAGTGACTTTATGACTGCGACTTACATTTTCAGGTTGCTTGAATCAGTTGAAATAGTATTTCCAGCATACTTATCTTTCTTACCTTTTTTTATTACTTTTATAAAATGGTAAAAATTATAGTTTCAAATAGAATATAATCAATTTGAGAACACTTATGGAAACGCTAAATCAGCTTAACGTTCTGAGGTTTATGAAGAGCTCATAAAAGCAGGCGATACATAAAACTTTTGGGTACAGTAGCTGTATCCTTGAGTCTGTAATTGGTATTTAGTTAATGTTAGAAATGTGCAATTTCCCTACCACAGGACTCGTGGAACTATACTCCTTTGAGTTTCTGAAGTGTTAAAATGTATATTATTTGCTAATTTCTTACTGTAGATTTTGTATTCAGTTAAAAGTCTGTAGAATCACTAATAGCTATTTCTGCAAATACAATGTTTTGTTTTTACTGCCAGTACCTGGGGATAGATGTGTCTGCACTTGCCACTCAAACCTCTTCAAAGCCATGTGCTTGAAAGGTTAAAGTAATAAAATGTGCTCCACAGAACGGGTGCATCAGGTAGCATTTTTTCTAATGTATAAACAGAATCAAATTGCATTCTCCTTGAATGTTGAGTTCTAAAATGTGTTGATTGCATTTGTAAAATGGTATCTCATTAATTTCCTGCATACTTTTATTTATATGTATCCTTGTATATTTATGATGGAAAATAAATCACTCAAATTAGGTTGCCTTAATACAGTTGTTGCCAGCTTTTACAATATTGAAATAGATGAGGATAAGCGGAATAGAGGGGCTGTTCTGAATACATGACTGACTACCCATAGCAGCAAGCATAGTGAAATGGGGGAGGGTTGCTGCAAAATGATTGGGAATTGGACTCAATTTTACATAGATACATTTTATGTTCTAGAATAGGCATTGACTGATGTCCTGTTTCAAACTTCTGTAAGAAGAAAAGATAGCCACATATATGGTTTGTGTATTACTGAGATTTGCAAGAGACATAAAATGAGATTAAAGCAGTACACTCTTTTGTAACATTTAAGTAAAATTTTGCATCATTGAGAGCTTTAATTTAGCATCAAAAATCCATACACTTCAAAATTGCCTATTTGTCAGTGCAGTAGATTATGACACAATCCATTATAACTTATCACAACACACTAACTATAGGTAAGTAAGTACTATCATAAGTTTTATCTGTAGGTCACCTGATGTTGTTTTCTAAGCCTTTGAAAGATATCAATTTTGAATTCTTAATGGTGTTCTGTTCACTACATGCAATATATTTTGAAGTAGATATCAGTCAAGGGGATTCTGGAGCATGTTTTGCATACATTGGTGCTGGTGGAATTGTTCTATTTGGAGATTAATTAGGATCTTTTCAATCCTTTGACGACTGCCTCTGTAAATAATCAGACTGGAAGTGCAATTAAAAAAAAACACGTACTCTAGAGATTGAATACATTACCACCTTGCTGAAGTAAATGGAAGGCATGCATACTTCCAGGATGGTATCCAGATGGCCTGAATATTTAGAAAGGTAAAGAAAAGCGATCTCAATGTCAGTACTTTCTCACTTACATTCTTCCTGCAAAGGAAAGTCTAGTCCTTTTTCCCAATCATGGGGATATTCGTGACAGTATGCTCTAATGTGACCCCGTCAGCAGACGTGGTCTCTTCAGACTACCAGCAAAGATCGGATGTCCACCAAAGCTACTAAGTATCATCACCTCATTCCATGACAATATGAAAGGCACAATACAGCATAGCGGTGCTTCATCAGACCCCTTTCCTATCCTGAGTGGCTTGAAACAGGGCTGTGTTCTCACACCTACACTGTTAGGGATCATCATCTTACTGCTGCTCTCACGTGTTCAAGTCTTCAGAAGAAGGAATTTTCCTCCACACAAGATCAGATGGCAGGTTGTTCAACCTTGCCCATCTTAGAGCGAAGACCAAAGTACGGAAAGTCCTCATCAGGGAACTCCTCTTTGCTGACGATGCTGCATTAACATCCCACACAGAAGAGTGTCTGCAGAGACTCATCGACAGGATTGTGGCTGCCTGCAACGATTTTAGCCTAACCATCAGCCTCAAGAAAACGAACATCATGGGACAGGACGTCAAAAATGCTCCATCCATCAATATTAGCGACCACGCTCTGGAAGTGGTTCAAGAGTTCACTTACCTGGGCTCAACTATCACCAGTAACCTGTCTCTCGATGCAGAAGTCAACAAGTGCACGGGAAAGGTGTCCGCTACTATGTTCAGACTGGCCAAGAGGGTGTGGGAAAATGGTGCACTGACACGGAACACAGAAGTCCGAGTGTTTCAAGCTTGTGTCCTCAGTACCTTGCTCTATGGCAGCGAGGCCTGGACAACGTATGTCAGCCAAGAGCAACGTCTCAACTCATTCCATCTTTGCTTCTTCCGGAGAATCCTTGGCATCAGGTGGCAGGACTGTATCTCCAAGACAGAAGTCCTCTAGGTGGCCAACATCCCCAGCATATACACCCTACTGAGTCAGCGGCGCTTGAGATGACTTGGCCATGCGAGCCGCCTGGAAGATGGCAGGATCCCCAAGGACGCATTGTACAGCGAGTTCGTTGCTGGTATCAGACCCACCGGCCATCCGTGTCTCCACTTTAAAGACGTCTGCAAACATGACATGAAGTCCTGTGACATTGACCACAAGACGTGGGAGTCAGTTGCCAGCGATCGCCAGAGCTGGCGGGCAGCCATAAAGGCGGGGCTAAAGTGTGGCGAGTCGAAGAGACTTAGCAGTTGGCAGGAAAAAAGACAGAAGTGCAAGGAGAGCGCCAACTGTGTAACAGCCCCGACAACCAATTTTTTCTGCAGCGCCTGTGGAAGAGTCAGTCACTCTCGAATTGGCTTTTATAGCCACTCCAGGTGCTGCACCACAAACCACTGACCACCTCTAGGCGCTTACCCATTATCTCTCGAGACAAGGAGGGCAAAAAAATGCTCTAATCATTGTTTTGAGAGTCTGATGGTACCTTTTTAAAGCTTCCTGTGTCTGTGGGTGGTATGCTGAAGGTTTTAACTGTTTGATACCCAAATTACCCATGACCTCTTGAAATGCAACAGCATGATATAGTAATGCTCATGGAATCATATCTTGGGGACAATGTCCGAGACACCACCATCCCCATGCCTGGGTATGTCCTGTCCCACAAGGAGGACCGGCCCACCAGAGATGGCAGCATCGTGGTATACAGTTGGGATGGGGTTGCCCTGGGAGTCCTCAACATTGACTCCGGACCCCATGAAGTCTCATGGCATCAAGTCAAACATGGTCAAGGAAATCTACTGATTACCACCTGCTGCCTCCCCGCCTCAGCTGATGAATCAGTACTTCTCCATGTTGAACATCACTTGGAAGAAGCACTGAGGGTGGCAATGGCACAGAATGTACTGTGGGTGGGGGATTTCAATGTCCATCACCAAGATTCGCTCGGTAATACCATTACTGACCAAGCTGGCTAAGTCCTAAAGGACTGAGTCTGCAGCAGGTGGTGAGGAAGCTAACAAGAGGGAAATATTTACTTGACTTTGGCCTCACCAATACGTCTGTTGCAGATGCATGTGTCCATGATAGTATTGGTTGGAGTCCTTGTGGAGATGAAGTCCCGTCATCACGTTGAGGATGCCCTCCATCGTGTTGTGTGGCGCTACCAATGTGCTAAATGGGATAGATTTCAAACCGATCTAGCAACTCAAAACTGGACATTCATGAGGCGCTGTGTGCAATCAGCAGCAGCAGAATTGTACTTGACCACAATCTGTAACCTCCTGGCCCGGCAAATCCCTCACTCTACCATTACCATCAAGCCTGGGGATCAACCCTGGTTCAATTAAAAGTGCAGCAGGGCATGCCAGGAGCATCACCAGGCATACTCCAAAAATGAGGTGTCAACCTGGACAACACAGGACTACTTGCATGCCAAACAGCGGAAGCAGCATGTGATAGGCAGAGCTATGCTATCCCACAACCAATGAATCAGATTTAAGCTCTGCAGTCCTGCCACATCCAGTCATGAATGATGGTGGACAATTAAACAACTGACAGGAAGAGGAGACTCCACAAATATCCCCAATGATGGCAGTGCACAGCACATCAGTGCCAAAGACAAGGTAGAAGCCGTTGCAACAATCTTCATCCAGAAGTGCTGAGTGGATGATCCATCTCTGCCTCCTCCTGAAGTCCTCACCATCATAGATACCAGACTTCAGCCAATCCGATTCACTCCACGTGATATCAAGAAATGACTGAAGGCACTGGATACTGCAAAGTGTATGGGTCCTGACAACATTCCAGCAATAGTACTGAAGACTTGTGCTCCAGAATAAAAAGGCTGAACATTCATTTTTAATGTCTGAATAAAATTATATTGCAATCTGTACATATGCATGTTGTGCATTTTTATCCATTTTTAAATAAATTCTTCCTGAAGGCATTTTCTCACGGGAGAGGGGGGAAAAGATCATACAAGCATAGTCTCCCTTTATGGAAGGAGTTATTCAATAGTAGCGATCATTTACTTTTACAGACCAGTTGTGTGGACTTTTAATGGGCCTCATTCTCCAAGTTTGCAGCTGTTCATTCGGCAAAACATTTTTTTCAAGAAACTTATTTTATCCGTCCCTTTGGTTTATGAACTTCCTTTACAAATTAGTTAAACTTGTTTTTTGACTGCACAAGGTCATTGACTTCATATATCTGCTGTATTCTTGTTTTTGTCAGATGTTTCCCATTGATGGACGCCCAGAAGAAGAGTTGATCTTGTAATCCTTATTTCCAGAAATGTAGTCTGTGGAAAGCTCTCCATAGGTGTCATTCTCTGGAAAGAAATCCCCTATCTGTAAACTGCTCAAATTCCAGCTCACTGGGGGAAAAGAAAATCAAATTCAATAAACAACTGAGTATAGTTGGAGATAATCTGAAAAATGTTTTTTTTTAAAGCTGCACCAGTTAAGTCGCATACTATATAAACTGTTGTTGAAACTTACAGAAAAATCCTTTGTCCCCTCCAGGTCAAGTTGAAGGACAACTGAACCTGAATAATGGCTCCAGTGTCAAAACTCACCAAAGCAAAAGTCACTAAAGTCATTCTAAAATAAGCACATTTTCTTACCAGCATTAATACCTAGCAGAGGCTAGTTTCCGTGATTTTGCTAACTAGTATGTCCGTGCTTGTCAAATTTAAACCAGAAGCAGAATTTGAAATAATGTCACCTCCACTGAAGCTGCAAGATTCAACTTTGCAGGTCAACGCTGCATTTAAAACAAAGCCAATTACGTTGCCACGTGGGGAGAACTGGCTAAGGTAAATCAGCTAAATACACTAAAAGGTATGGTGGTAAATGAACAGTGGGAAACCTTTAATGAAACAATTCAAAATGTTCAACAAAAATATATTCCTTTGAAAAACAAAAACTCAGCCAGAAAGACCCATCTGTGCCTCACTCAGGAAGTTAAGGATAGTATTAGATTAACAGAAAAGGCTTAAACTGTTGCAAAAAAGAGTAGCAAGTCTGAGGATTGAGAGTCTTTTAGAAACCAGCGCAAAGGGCCACCAAAAAGTTGATGAAAAAAAATGGAATATTTGTGTAAATTAGCCAGTAACATAAAAACAGATTGCAAGAGCTTTTATAGGTATATCAAAAGGAAGAGAGTAGCTAAAGTAAATGTTGGTCCTTTGGAAGCAGAGACAGGAGAAATTATCATGGGGAATGAGGAAAGGGCAGAGGCATTGAACAAATATTTTGTGTCTGTCTTTACAGTAGAAGACACAAGTTCCATACCAGAAATAGGCTGTAACCTAGTGGTCAGAAAGAGTGAGGAAATTAAGGAAGTTCATGTCTGCAGAGAAAAAGTATTGGAGAAACGTAAGGTACTAAAATCTGACCTCTCCGTGACCTGATGGCCTACATTCTAGAGTTCTAAAAGAGATAACTGCAGAGATAGTGGGTGTACTAGCTATGATTTTCCAAATTTCCTTAGATTTGGGATTGGTCCCATCAGATTGGAAGTTGGCAAATGTCACGCCGCTTTTCAAGAAAGGAGGGGAAAAAACAGGGAACTACAGGCCAGTTAGCCTAACATCAGTCATTGGGAAAATGCTGGAATCTATGAAGGAACTCTTAACAGTGCACTTAGAAAAGCACAGTCTGATTAAAACAAGATGACATGGTTTTACTGAAGGGAAATCCTGTTTGCAAATTTATTAGTTTTTTGAGGATGTAACTAGTAGGATAGATAAAGGGGAACCAGTAGATGTAGTATACCTGGACTTCCAAAAGGTATTCAATAAGGTGCCACACAAAAGGTTAATAGGCAATAAGGGCTCATGGAGTTGGGGCTAATATATTAGCATGGATAGATGATTGGTTAACCAGACAGGAAGCAATGAGTGGGTATAAACAGGGCATTTTCAAGTTGGCAGGCAGTAAATAGTGGAGTGCTACAAGGATCAGTGCTGGGGCCTCAGCTATTTACAATCTATATTAATGACTTGGATGAAGAGACCAGAAAACCCCATATGCCAAATGAGAGATATTAATTTCAGCGGTTGAAAACTTGCATTAGACTTTTAATCGAAAAAATCCTAAAGTAACTTTAAAAAAAAACTAGCAGCCAAGATGGCCACTGCAATTTGCATGTGAAATACCAGGAGATTGAACTGGAGACAAAAGTCTAACAAGAAGCCCAGCCAGAACAATGTTTTGGCTAACAGATCATCCGCGTTAGCGAGCCATTCAAAGCCACCCTGAGGCATTCATAAGTGGAGACTTCCCTCCAAGCGGTAAACACTGACAACCTTACCTGTGAGGGCTTTTTGTTTTTAGACTTTGGATCTCATTAAAAACAAAGTGGATTGAGAGAACCATGTGACCGTTTGTCCATCTCTGAAAAAAACAGAAGTTTTGTTACACTCAGAAAAGGCAAGCAGAAACTGAAACTGCAGTAGCAGAGAAACTGTGGGCTTCCCTTTCTCTCTTTCTCACCAGAAAATATCAACTTTGAAAATCGTCTGCGACTGTGGACCCTCCAAGCCTACAGACTGCTATAGCCAGTGACCGGGGAAGAGAGCCAACTACAGTTCTGCCTTCAAGAAAACCTTGAGCAAAGCAGGCAAACCACAAAGGCACTTTGCCCAGCAGGGACTTCAAGAATACAACTTCAGCTGAGGACTACCAGATCATCCACTTCGCAGGCTGTGTATTTAAGTTCTATCTATTCAGGACTTTAATCCAACTACCAAATCTATTTCTACCCTCTGTAATCTATTTGTGTGTATGTGATTCTCGTGTGAATGTGTGCGTGAATGTATAGCATATTTTTTAGTATTTTTAAATCGGGGTTAGAGCGTTAAGTATAATAAACTTACCTCTTTCTTGTTTAAACTCAAGAAACCTGTCTGATGGGTTATTTCAAGATCACAGTAAAGGAAAAAGGTAAAATGCTCACAGAGGTGGTAAACACAACTACTGTTTAAAAGGAATAAACCCTGTTGTGGTCAAATAAGAGGAAGGACAAAAGGGGAGCCTGAGACGACCACCTCACCTGGCTGTAACACTAAGTTTGCTGATGATACAAAAGTAGGTGGAAGGACACAGAGAAGCTGCAAAGAGATATAGACAGGTTAAGTGAGTGGGCAACAAGATGACAGACGGAGTATAATGTAGGGAAGTGTGAAGTTATGCACTTTGGTCGTAAGAATAGAAAGGCAAAATATTTTTTAAAAGTTGTGCAACTTGTAAATGTCGATCTTCAAAAAGGCTTGGGTGTGCTTGTACAAGGAACGCAGAAAGTTACCATGCAGGTACAACAAGCAATTAGGAAGGCAAATGGCATGTTGGCCTTTATTGCAAGAGGATTGGAGGACAGGAATATGGAAGTATTTCTATAGTTGTACAGGGTTTTGGTGAGACCACATCTGGAGTACTGTGCAGTTTTGGTCTCCATATTTAAGAGAGGATATAGTTGCACTGGAGGCAGTGCAGCGAAGGTTCACTAGATTGGTCCCTCATCCCAGGGACCAATGATGAGACACTAAGTAAGTTGGACCTGTATTCTCTGGAGTTTAGAAGAATGAGAGGTAATCTTATTGAAACATATAAGATTCTAAAGGGGCTGGATAGGGTAGACAGATTATTTCCGCTGGTCAGGGTATCTAAAACACTGGGGCGCAGTCTCAGGATAAGGGGATGATCATTTAGGAATGAGCTGAGGGGAAATTCACTCAAAGGGTTGTGAATCTTTGGAATTCTGTACCCCAGGGGGCTGTGGATGCTCCATCATTGAAAATATTTAAGGCTGGGATAGATTGATTTTTGGTCTCTCGGAATCAAGGGGTATGGCGAGTGGACGGGAAAGTGGAATCCTAATATCAGCCATGATCGTTTTGAATGGCAGAGCAGGCCCGATGGGCCATATGGTCTACTCCTGCTCCTATTTCCTGTGTTCTTGTGATCATTAGCTAATGACTTGCTGCTTTTAGTATCGCCACGGCAGCAAGTTTTAGTTTATCAAACCAAATATCATTACTGGCATAGGTTCTTAACACACAACTTGCATTTATATAGCACCTGTCGCATAGTAAAAATGTTCCACAATGCTTCATGGGAGCGTTATCAGATAAAATTTGACATTGAGCCATGTGAATATATTAGGACAGGTAACCGAAATCATAGTGAGTGAGAAGTTTGGCCGCCAATAGTGGAGCAATTAAATCAGGGATGCTCCAGAGGCCAGAGCTAGTAGAGTGCAGAGATAGGAAGGTGAGAGACTGGAGGAATTTGGAAAAAAAACAAACATCATGACTTTTAAAATTGAGGTGTTGCTGTACCAGGAGCCCATGAAAGTTAGTGAACACAAGCGTGATGGGTGAATGGGTCTTGGTGCAAATTGTGAGGACAGTAACAGACTTCAGGAGGACATAATTGGTGAAATGGGCAAACACATGGCAGATAAAATTTAATGCAGAGAAGTCCAATGTGATGTATTTTGGGAGGAAGAATGAGAACAGGCAACATAAACTAAATGGTACAATTTTAAAGGGGGGTGCAAGCCATAGAGATCTGAGTGTACTTAAACAACTTGTCACAAGGTAAGTT